>NW_021629844.1:0-74909 GCF_900700375.1 Denticeps clupeoides | reverse complement strand
GGTTGATAATGACAGTGGTACTATTCATTGTATTGAAGTTAATCTGTACTCTTTGGTACAAAAACATGGTTCAGGTGATACTACCTGCCACAATGACCTAAACTTGAGAAAACAGAGATGTCCCAGGAAAAGCAAGGAGTGGTCTGGTAATGAGTGTGAGTGGGAACATATGGTGGCTTTGCTTGGAAGCACAGTGTGGCAGATAAAATTTTCCAGCTATAATTCAGATCACAGTGGAGAAGGGCAAGGCCTTTCCCAGGGGGTGCCGGGGCAACAGGCCACCATCTGCAGCTGAATTTCTGTGACACATCCAATTTACGTCTACCTGTGGATCTCTCAGGGACTCCAAATCTCTATGCAACAGACCATGCACTATGCAGACAGAACTGCCAGTGATGACTCTTTAGTCAGGCCTTTGGACCTCTTGTGGTTTTATGGTCTTTAAGGTGGTTCAAAATTCTTTAAAATGGATTTAAACCAAATAGTATATTCCAATGTTGGAGTAAAAACTGGTATTAACCTGACTCTAAAATTATGCTAGTGCTACATTTACTCAAGAAATGCTGAGGGTATTTCCTGGACAGTTTCAGAAGTGGAGTCAATTTCCAGTGGAGCCATACTGAATTTTTCACGGCAGTGTAGCTACATTAAAAATAGCCCCTTCCCATCTTTAAACGATGAATAAAAATGCACCTCTTCAAGGAGAATCTACTAGACTAATGTTTACTAATGTTTATTCACATGAGAGTACTTTGGTTTTGAAATGTTTGCACTTTAATAGGTCTTGTGACGTTATGGAGCTTGTGTGATAATCTCTGTTGGTCAGCAGTTGTTGATTGAAGCCTAGCTATATAGGTCAGAATATATGGACTACAATGACCATTCTAATACCAACAATGGCCAATGGGTGCACCACTGATGACACCAAGAGACACTGGATCACATAGAAAATGAAAAACATCTGGACACTGAAAAAAACCTCTGGATACTTGGTGTGACACTGAAAGTGTCCTTGTGGTTCATCAAATATACAGCTGTAAAGGTCACGTCGGCTGTTGAGGATGTGTTGAGGAAACATGTAACATTTGAAAGAGGAGCATTATCACCTTCCTTGTAAAAATGAAATGACATTTGGATGCTTTTCAGCTTTGCAAAGAAAGCAGATTCACCTCCAGACAAACAGCATGACAGGAAGTTGAAAATTGCCAAAGGCATCAGCAAATCCTAGTGCCTGGATACATGGTACAAATCATCATCTAAAAATGCAGTCAGGCAGCATGAAGAGATGATGTCACTCTCAAACATAAAAATGAATGATGACATGGTGCTAATTTAAAAAGCTGTAGACCTGATTGTGTAATTGTCTCACTCACTCAATTGTTTTAATTTGTTCCTGTAACTTGACAGCCTCCTACAGACACCAAGTGTGCCATGCATGCAGGGGCTGGATGAATGATTATGTGCTTATACTACAACCATTTATTTGTGTGTGTGAGTATCTTCTTTGATCTTACTTGCTTTTACTTTCTTTCATGGCATTTTGTTGGGTGGTGGGCAGGACCACAGTTTTGTTGTACTGTTGTGCCAAGTATGATTGTGCAATGCCAATAAAGTCTTTAAACGTAAACCATTGCACACTGCAATTTCTCTGTTTTAATTAGATGAAAATTAAGGCAGAGCAGCATTACTATCAGTGATACCAAAATAATTTAATCAACTCCAGTACTATTTATTTCAGTCAAAAACAATATGATTTTAGACAAACAAACAAAGAAAAAACATCTGTAGATATGGAGGTTGAGTGCAAGATTTTTTGACAGCTGTATGCTTTCCAGTTATCCCTGCCCAGCTTAGCTGCCAGGCAAAAGAGTTATTGAAACTCTCAAATTCACACTCAACACAAGGCACAATGAGAGGGAATGCACGATGGCAGTCACATCCGTAAGCCATTCTCATTCTGTGCCTCTTCTCTCTTTTCTTCCCTTTTCACAGACTGTCCAGATCAATTGGGGTGAAGAATTATAAAGCATCTGGGTTCATGAGTGGCCCTGTCATTCTGGTTTTAAATCAAAACCCGTGGTGGTCCTCAGGCTGCTACAATTATGCAATGGAGCGCTCTTTTGCTCCATCTCCTCATAAAGGCTTTGGTTTAGCATTTGTGCAGAAAAGGATCTTTTTATATTTCATGCTTCACTTCTTTACATCTTTTCTTACGAACCCCAAGGTCTGTAGGCCAGGAATTTAAGCATTTTTTACACATAGATTATCCTAAAAAATATCATTGATATTTGTAATGGAAGACGCGTCCTCTGCATTTAACCATCTCCTTTAGTGAGCAGAGGGCAGTCTTGAAAGGTGCCTGGGGAGCAGTATGTGGGGACGTTACTCTGCCCAGTGGCATCTCAGAGGTACCTTGGCGGTTTGGGATTTGATCTGGAAACCTACCCATTACGAGTCCTTGCCTGCTAGGCCAACCACTGGCAATTAATGAATAGACAGAAATAATTAGACAACTCCTTAATTTCTAAAAGGAAACACAGTGGGTTACTGCAAAAGCTCTGAAAACTGTTACTGCTTACACTGAATCAAAGTCCACCTGAATGAATTGTATATATATATATGAATTGTAGATAAAATGATTTTCTGATTAATTATTTCAATATTTTTGACATTCCTAAGTTCAAGCCAATGTATTTACATATTTAACAATCAGTTTCTTTCGTTACTTTTTAGTAAATTTAGTAAATGTTCATTTTTGTATCTTTTTCATTCATATGCTATTTTGATTTTCTCACACACAGATTACTATTGGAGTAGTTCACACAAAACAAACCAGAGTTGAGAAAGTCTTCCATTCACCCACATCCATTCTGTTCTCAATGACTTGAGCCTTTAAGCCAGGTTCTGTCCAAGTTACATGCTCTTGCATC
Source organism: Denticeps clupeoides (assembly GCF_900700375.1). NCBI lineage: Eukaryota > Metazoa > Chordata > Actinopteri > Clupeiformes > Denticipitidae > Denticeps > Denticeps clupeoides. Next base: position 71,979 of record NW_021629844.1, on the reverse strand, counting down.
AACGTCTAGAACCCCATCTGTGTTTGTGGCTTTAAATTCAGCAGTATAGACCATCAATGTGGAGGTGCTCCTGCTGATGAAGGTGTGCACTCAGGCAAAGAGCCTGCAAAAGAGTTTCCCCACTGGTAGGCCGGCCCTAAATCACATTAACCCCAGACTGAAGGTGCCGGTGGGGCTGTTAGTGGTTATTAGGGGGGCTCAGATCCAACCCTGTGAATTTACGGACTAGACCGAACTTGGCTTTATATCAGGGGTGAGACTGTAAAGAACAGGGATGGGACACATCCCATTTAAGGACATTCCATCTGCCATACATCCTTTACACAGTCACACTCTTTCACAGTCAGGATCTTTTATTATAGGAAATTATGAATTCATTAATATTAATTGGTTGTGTTGGTACATTAGTCTTCTGATAGATGAAGATGATGTTGACAGGATTTATCGTCTTCCATTGCTCATTTCTTTTATTTTCTTCAGTTGCCTGAAATGACACTGAGCGCGCCAGTCCCAGTCCCCAGCTGTCTGACACCTGCCAGTGACTTGAGAATGAAACAACTACTGAAGCTTCTGCACGAAGCCCGGAGTGGCGGACCGAAATCGATAGCCTTGCATAGGCCTGTAGAAGCCAAGCACTTCAGGTAATGAAATGCCGGCTTGAAATATGTCCTTTAGTGGGTCCAGGCTGAACAACTGCCCAACACAGTAATGCTACAGCAGCAGTTCTTTGATCAGACATCTCTCTTTCCTCCCACATCCCACACAGGGCCCTAATTTGAAGGTGGCACAGTGGTGTGAACTGAGCAAATGTGGGAGGGAGGTTGGTGCAAATGGGCTTGCAAAGGTGGGGTGGAAATTCAAATGAAGCATGCTCAAGGCATTCGTCTTTAATTTCTGGACAATGTCTATTCTCTGAGTAAAATGCTCATTTCCAGTAGGCAGGAGAATTGAAACTTAAACATATACATAAAATTTATTAAACAAATGAATGCATGCATTTATAAAACATCCATAATTTAAGTCAGGAGGTTGGGGTCCCACTGCAGAACTAGAGGGGCATGATAACAGGAAGGAAGCCATTTTTTTTTTTTTGGTACTCGTTAGTACTCTGCAAGGTACCTGCAACACAAATTCAGCAATACAAGATTAGTAGACATCCTAAATAAGAAGACACCTTTGACATATTGTTGGGTATTATTGGACAGCTGAAGCTTTTGCTATAAATAAAATATATCAATAACCCAATATAATATATCTTTTTCTGCTCATATTCAACACAAAACTTTTCAAAAGCAAATCCCAAAATGTGAAACTAACTGAAATTACTCAGAGGCTGAGCTGACTGATTTCTAATGTGGCTTTAAAAGAGTGTTTAGAAAAATGCCTTGTTGTTAATTCCAGGTCTGGCATGCATCGGCTCAGAATAATGAGGGGCGTGGTGGTGAAAGGTTATTTACTAATGCATCTGTGATGAGCATGCATCTCCTGCCTGAGTGATGCAGAAAAGGGCTGCATCTCCCTTCAGCTGCTTTCTGGACTTCGTCGGCTTGTACTCTGATTTAATAAAAGTAGTCTGATAGAAAACTTCCGTGTCCAATTTCAGCCCATTTCCAGCCTTTTAAATTGTGTTAAAACACTAATCCTGATAAATGGCGTGCTTCTGCATTGTGTAAAGCCTTGAAAACTAAAGGTAGAAAATATGTCACGAACCTGGCTTTGTGGCGTGCTCCGGGTCTGTCTTCTGGACCGACTTTTTTGCTTGTCCAGCATAGCCCTAATTTCCTGCATATGTTTGTGTATATAAATGTATCCTTCTGACTTATGTTCATGTCCGTCATTGAAGTTTTAGCACTGCACTGTCCCTGTCTCACTGTTTCTGTGTATTTTGTGTATTTGCATTTAGTAAATCCCTTGATTGTTGGGTCATGTGTTTGCATCCTTTTCTTTCTGCCCTGCACTGATCCCTGACAGTACTATTTAATTTAATTCTATTAAAAGGTTTATCAGTTTACTTTATTGTAAAGCATAAGTAAAATATACAATTGTCACGGCCAATACTCCTCCAGCCCACCAGAGAGCACCAGATCAGCCAGGGAGATGCTGCCCGCTCTTTGTGTGAAAATCTTCCCTGGAGATGCCAGCCTAATTTCCCACGCCCAAGTAACTCGACTTATTGACCACGACCTTCGCCTGCCCCAGACTTCGAGATTTGTCTGCCGCTCTTGAGACGACGACTGAATTCCGGATTGAAATTCCTGGCCATGACTTTTGCCTGTCCCTGACCTTGAGCCTGCCTGCCCCTGGTGTTAAAACGTGGATTCATGCTCCCCTACCTTCCTGCCGTCCAAGACGTCCTCCTGTCCAGTCCATGCTCCCGAACCGTCCTTAAATCTGCCGTCTTCCTGTTCTCCTCTGCCCCGGTGCTTCCCACGCATCCAGAACTCCCTCCCCGGCGCACTGCAGCACGTCCACTACTTCCTTCCCGTCCTCACTCACCGCCAGTCTCCCCCTCACAGACCAAACGTCTCCGGTCCTCCTCCCCATCTCGTCCAGTGTCCTCTCCTTGTACGACGGCTTGTCCCCTCACTCAAAGTATGTCTGCAAGTCACCGAATTTGCTTCTTGACAACAATTTACAGAGAGATGTAGCTGATATAGTGTTCATATCAAGACTACAAAATGAAGCTGTGTATTAGAATGAAATGTCATCAGGCCTTTCTGTTGGTACATCTTGGCCCAGGGGCAGGTGTAGCCCAGCAATAAGGAAAGTAGACTCTGAGATACTGGAGATGTAGACCTTCAAAAAAAGTTACACAGATGCAAAAAATAAGCATATCGCTGAAAAGCCTCTCCCAATCTCCCCATCAGCACACATTTTAATTTATGCATGTAAAACACCTAGCTATAACCCCCAGTTGTAGCATCAAACCTGCATGTCTCTGCACTGTGGAAGTGAGCCTGAGCCTGGACTCCAGTTTCTCCAAAACAACATCCCAACCTCCACAAACCAATTTTGGTTGTGAGCATTGCCTTTATAGCTGAAGATAGCTCAGTTAGATGTAGCAGCCGCTCAGTCTGTTTAACCCTACTGCTTTTACTACCAACTGCAAAATGAAAAGATAATTCAGTTGACCCAGGCAGCACAGGGAGGACACATGTCTGGCTTCGGACGAGTACAGTTTTGGCGGGTATGTGAGATGAAAGGCAGAAGGGAGTCGAATCACCAAATCAAATTAAGACTAATATCATTCCAAAGCAACCTAATCACATTATGTCTCTTTGACTTGGATATTATAATATCAAACAAGGTTACTGCATTAAATAGTGCAGTAGTTCTCAAAGTTGAGGTGATTGAGCTTTTGGTGGGAGGATATGCTCCCAACTTTGACGGTTCAGTTCCAAAGGTCATTTGTAAATGCATATGTTCCCAATTGTGACAGAGAATAAACAATTCTTCAATCTTTTAGATATATTTATCCCAAACCACACTCGCCAACCCGGAAGGAGATCGAACCCAGCATTCCTGGATGATCCTTACCTGCTCTTGTTTGCCACCAATGACCTATGACCCTCGCTCCCCTCATGATGTCTCTGATGCTCCAAGTCATCCTGGCACCGACCGTTTCCGTCTGACTCCTTTTCCACTGTCCCACTCCTTTGCTCCTGCTGTAGAGACAACGCCCAGATGATACAAACAGCATACAGCATACAAACAGTCACACAATCCCTCCACAGCAACATGTGACCTGGGTCCCAAGCAATGAGTGACCCATGTCCCAAGCAGTGTGACGAACCATGGGCTCACACCAGACACTTCAGCCAATGCAACTACATCCCAGGACCTGCTTCCTGATATTTAGATATATCTCATATTTTGATCTGACATTTTATCTGGGCACACATTTCTGATAGGTAATCAGTAAGGTTAGTTGCTAGCACAGGCCTAACTTGTGGGGGCATTGGGGGTGGGGGGTGGGGCTGGTTGGAACCGGGATTCGAACCAGCAACCTTCTGATTATGGGGCAGCTGCTAGCAGAAGAACTGCTAGGCCACCACTGCCCCAAAACTGTTAGGCTGCATTGGCTGGGAATTGATCCGTTGAATTGCCGTTTTCCAATGTTAGACCCAAAATTTCCTCCTTGGTCACTAGTCAACAAAACTGAAAGAAATGAAAGAGGTGATGTTCATTCAGAGGTAGGCAAAAAAAGTTGTGGCAAGGTGGAGGATCTGAGCGGAGGTTCTGATTACCAATCGGCCGATTGGCCCCATGGCTGCATTCCCAGACCAGTTAAAATATCGCTGAGAGACGGTCTTCCTCCATCACCTGTCACTGTAAATTGCGTTATAGACGCTGTTTACACTTTAAGAGCAGATCAGAAATGGAAGGCTGGGACTTTGTGCACCTTCCCTTTCAATTTCGATCATGGCTGTTAGAGAAAGTGTCATAAAAGTGTACTTAATGTAATGAGTATTAATACAACACAATTACAAGATTTGAACAATTTATAGATTTAAAAATGGTATACTTTCACATTGCTAAGATCTCTTGTGAGCAAATATTGTGCTTAGTGAGCATGTTGCATACAATCTGTGTGTTGTTGCACTTGTAAGATGGGACGTTGCAGGGTCATGACGTTTCTGCACCTTTGTTTTGCGTGGAAGTTCATCACCTCTGTTTTCCATACCTTTGTCAAATGGCCTTCCCTGAGTAAGAGGTGTGAAATGCCTTGAGATCCCCCACTCTGCCTTTGTCTGCCATAGACGGTGTCACGACTACGAGCTGAGGGGGGAGGGAAGCGCAGAGGCGGGACATTCGGGATTTTATTACAAATAATAAATTAACACAAATAAACACCAGCACGGTGGCCAAAAAGGGAAATAAAGGGGATCAACATAAACAAACCCGCAGGCGTGAGGCGATTGCCAGAACTCAAAACACACACATTCACAAAAGTTCACTAAAATGTCGGCGCTCCCGTAGGGGCGGAAATTCCCGGCTTTTAAGTGCTGTCCGGATTGGGCACAGGTGATGAGTCCAGGTGCCATCAATCCTGACAGATGGAAGACACCGGGGGCATGACAAGACAAAATCAACAACTTCTGATTGGTCTGTACAACTTCCTGTGGGTCAAATGTACAAAGGAATGTTCACTTGTGGTCTGGGGGCTTCCATTTCCTTTTCCATCAGGAGATGAAGGGAATCTTTCCATCAGTCCCTGAGTCTTTTCCTTCTTTCTCTGTTTCTCATAGCTTTTTCCTCTGTCTTTCTCTCTCTTATCTTTTTTCTCTTAATTTTGGTTTTCTCTGTAACATTGGTACCTTTTTACATATAATATTTACATGTAACTGCAATAATTATCTACTGGTGTTAATAAATTAGAAACTGTTCATCCTTTTAACCTCTATTCTGCCTCTTTCTGCCAGGTAACATCAAGTTGAAGTGGTTGAATACAGTGCTTTTGTGTGTAGAGAGAGTGTTTGTACTATTCTCCACAGTTTTACATACTAAATCTGTCCAACCTGTTATTGCACTGTCCCTGGGCAGATGGGACCTCAGACCAGTATATCCCATCATGCCTTGTCGAGAAGATTATTTATAACGCTGTGTGAACCTTGGGAGAGCATCTTCACCAAAACCCAGGATGGGTGAATAATCATGCTCACGATGATGGGGAGATGAAATGACTCCATCCTGCAAAGTGACAACAAGTGACAAAGAGATGGAGTCAACCTGAGCCAGAGCCAGAGATGAGAGGGAGACAGGCTGACACTCTCGAGGGGGAGGGAGACAGAGAGCTGTAGAAATGGTTGAGAGTTTAATAGACAGAGGTCATGTCAAGTGCAGTGACCTCACACGTGCACCACGAGTCACATCACTGGCCGTGCTCATTACTCCCAGTCGCCAATATCGGGGCTGCAACGCAGCCCACAACACCCAGCTGTCTGCCAGAAATTCATCTTCCACCCAGTCCCAGTCCATTAGCAGAAGCTCGATTGAACCTACCCTTATTAAAGAAGATGCCTCACTTTTAACACGGCTGACCTTCAGCGATCAACATTTGACATTCTTTCATAAAGGTTAACGTCTACGTCTAAATCAGTGTTTCATTCTTTCTGTTCTCCTCTTTTTTTACCTCTTCACATCAGATGTGTGCACCTCCTACCATATACTGAATACATGTTCACCTTATTTGGGCCTGTCAGCATGACAGACCACTTACTATTGTGCTGGGAGCAGCAAAAAAGGACACGTCTTACGTTCAAGGCTGCCACGCAAAAACCGTTAAACGTACAGAAACAACGGAGTGGTCAGGCCGAAGGCCTGACCACTCCGCACAATATGACGTATTGTTTATTTTGGTAGGTCGTACGGCCCGCCCACAAATCGGGTTCAAAGTGTAAAAAGTACCATTTACTATCGTGCTATGAACAAGTTTTTGGCTCCCTGTGACCAGCCGTAAAAGCTAGAGACAAGGGAGTCGAGGCGAGGCCGAAGGCCTCGCCGAGACACACAATCTGACATATGGGACGAGTCGGTGCCATCAACGGGGGTTTGGAAAACCCGGATAAATCCGGAACACTGGGAAAAAGGCAATAAAAGGACATGTCTCACGTTCAAGGCTGCCACGCAAAAACCGTGAAACGTACAGAAACAACGGAGTGGTCAGGCCGAAGGCCTGACCACTCCGCACAATATGACGTATTGTTTATTTTGGTAAGTCGTACGGCCCGCCCACAAATCGGGTTCAAAGTGTAAAAAGTGTGGTTTACTAATGCACAGAGGAAGAGGTTTTCAGCTCCCTGTGACCAGCCGTAAAAGCTAGAGACACGGGAGTCGAGGCGAGGCCGAAGGCCTCGCCGAGACACACAATCTGACATATTGGATGTGTTGCTACCAGCAACAGTGGTCAGGAAAACATGGGACATAGGGAAGAAGGGCAAAAATGCCATGTCTCGCATTTGTGGCTGCCACGCTAAGGCCGTCAGACGCACAAAAAAAAACGGAGAGGTCAGGCCGAAGGCCTGACCTCTCCGCACAAAATGACGTATTGATTGCTTGTTTGGGGACTACAGGAGGGCCACAAATTGTGATCAAAACATTAAAAGTGTGAAAAAATTTGGTTTCTTAAGATTTGCGAACAAACCCTTCACAGCACACACACAAGTCTCATATCAGGTCGTGCGGCTTTTCCTTCCGCACGGTTTGACGTATGGCTCGGCTCGGCCGGATTTACGGTCCGCGCGCAATTCGCCAAAAAGCGTTTTCGGAACGCGTTTATTATCCTAGTCCAAAATTGGACTTTTTTGGACTTTGTGTCCAGATGGTTTGACATAGAAAAAAGATTTTGATGTTGTATCGTAGATCTCTCCAAGACCGACGCTTTGACGTATGGTTTCTCTCTGTCTGATTTACGGATCATTGACAAATTTGAAAAAACAAAAAAGTGTCAATGGGCGAAAAAAAGTTTATTTATTTATTTATTTATTTGGGCCTGTCAGCATGACAGACCACTTACTATTGTGCTGGGAGCAGCAAAAAAGGACACGTCTTACGTTCAAGGCTGCCACGCAAAAACCGTTAAACGTACAGAAACAACGGAGTGGTCAGGCCGAAGGCCTGACCACTCCGCACAATATGACGTATTGTTTATTTTGGTAGGTCGTACGGCCCGCCCACAAATCGGGTTCAAAGTGTAAAAAGTACCATTTACTATCGTGCTATGAACAAGTTTTTGGCTCCCTGTGACCAGCCGTAAAAGCTAGAGACAAGGGAGTCGAGGCGAGGCCGAAGGCCTCGCCGAGACACACAATCTGACATATGGGACGAGTCGGTGCCATCAACGGGGGTTTGGAAAACCCGGATAAATCCGGAACACTGGGAAAAAGGCAATAAAAGGACATGTCTCACGTTCAAGGCTGCCACGCAAAAACCGTGAAACGTACAGAAACAACGGAGTGGTCAGGCCGAAGGCCTGACCACTCCGCACAATATGACGTATTGTTTATTTTGGTAAGTCGTACGGCCCGCCCACAAATCGGGTTCAAAGTGTAAAAAGTGTGGTTTACTAATGCACAGAGGAAGAGGTTTTCAGCTCCCTGTGACCAGCCGTAAAAGCTAGAGACACGGGAGTCGAGGCGAGGCCGAAGGCCTCGCCGAGACACACAATCTGACATATTGGATGTGTTGCTACCAGCAACAGTGGTCAGGAAAACATGGGACATAGGGAAGAAGGGCAAAAATGCCATGTCTCGCATTTGTGGCTGCCACGCTAAGGCCGTCAGACGCACAAAAAAAACGGAGAGGTCAGGCCGAAGGCCTGACCTCTCCGCACAAAATGACGTATTGATTGCTTGTTTGGGGACTACAGGAGGGCCACAAATTGTGATCAAAACATTAAAAGTGTGAAAAAATTTGGTTTCTTAAGATTTGCGAACAAACGCTTCACAGCACACACACAAGTCTCATATCAGGTCGTGCGGCTTTTCCTTCCGCACGGTTTGACGTATGGCTCGGCTCGGCCGGATTTACGGTCCGCGCGCAATTCGCCAAAAAGCGTTTTCGGAACGCGTATCTTATCCTAGTCCAAAATTGGACTTTTTTGGACTTTGTGTCCAGATGGTTTGACATAGAAAAAAGTTTTTAATGGTGTCTCGTAGATCTCATCAAGATCTAATTTTTGACGTATGGTTTGTCTCTGTCTGATTTACGGATCATTGACAAATTTGAAAAAACAAAAAAGTGTCAATGGAAAAAAAAAAACTTTATTTTTTTTGGGCCTGTCAGCATGACAGACCACTTACTATTGTGCTGGACCAGCAAAAAAGGACACGTCTTACGTTCAAGGCTGCCACGCAAAAACCGTGAAACGTACAGAAACAACGGAGTGGTCAGGCCGAAGGCCTGACCACTCCGCACAATATGACGTATTGTTTATTTTGGTAGGTCGTACGGCCCGCCCACAAATCGGGTTCAAAGTGTAAAAAGTACCGTTTACTATCGTGCTGGGAACACGTTTTTGGCTCCCTGTGACCAGCCGTAAAAGCTAGAGACACGGGAGTCGAGGCGAGGCCGAAGGCCTCGCCGAGACACACAATCTGACATATTGGATGTGTTGCTACCAGCAACAGTGGTCAGGAAAACATGGGACATAGGGAAGAAGGGCAAAAAGGCCATGTCTCGCATTTGTGGCTGCCACGCTAAGGCCGTCAGACGCACAAAAAAAACGGAGAGGTCAGGCCGAAGGCCTGACCTCTCCGCACAAAATGACATATTGATTGCTTGTTTGGGGACTACAGGAGGGCCACAAATTGTGATCAAAACATTAAAAGTGTGAAAAAATTTGGTTTCTTAAGATTTGCGAACAAACGCTTCACAGCACACACACAAGTCTCATATCAAATCGTGCGGCTTGTCGTTACGCACGGTTTGACGTATGGCTCGGCTCGGCCGGATTTACGGTCCGCGCGCAATTCGCCAAAAAGCGTTTTCGGAACGCGTTTATTATCCTAGTCCAAAATTGGACTTTTTGGACTTTGTGTCCAGATGGTTTGACATAGAAAAAAGTTTTTAATGGTGTCTCGTAGATCTCATCAAGACTGATGTTTTGACGTATGGTTTATCTATGTCTGATTTACGGATCATTGACAAATTTGAAAAAACAAAAAAGTGTCAATGGAAAAAAAAAAACTTTATTTTTTTTATTATTATTATTATTATTTCAGACTTTTTCGGCACTTAATGCGGGTCGTACCGAAGCACGCACACCGGCGTGCTATATATCAAAAATTAGTACTATATTGTGTGAGGTGTGCTATTACTTTTATAAGCGATCGGACTGGGCGTGGCCGAGCTATTAACGTTCAAACAGGGTCATTTTCGCATTAGAATGCATTGAATGCTAATTTTAGCATTGGTAGCATTGGTAAAATGGGGCCCCTTTTAAGTGGTACTGCTACTGTGTCATTGCCAGCAAAGGGGGTCCTACAAGGGGTACTGATACAGCAGCAGCGCCAGCACTGTGATTCAATGGCAGATTAAACCAGCAGCTTCATTAGGATGACAATCATCCACATTATTAAGACCCCCTGGTCCTTTGGCTGCTTTATTAGGGACATTGTCCAAACATCACCAAATCTAACATGACTCATCTCGGCCACACCCTGTTAGCGGTTTTGATGTTAGCATTAGCATGCTAACATGCTAATTTTTAAACATGCTCCAAACGTCACCAAATTTACAGTGACGCATCTCGGCCACGCCCTGTTACCGTTTTTGATGTTAGCATTAGCATGCTAACATGCTAATTGTTAAACATGCTCCAAACATCACCAAATTTAACGTCACGCATCTTGGACACGCCCTGTTAGCGTTTCTGATGTTAGCATGCTAGCATTAGCATGCTAACATGCTAATTTTTAAACATGCTCCAAACGTCACCAAATTTACAGTGACGCATCTCGGCCACGCCCTGTTACCGTTTTTGATGTTAGCGTTAGCATGCTAACATGCTAATTGTTAAACATGCTCCAAACATCACCAAATTTAACGTCACGCATCTTGGACACGCCCTGTTAGCGTTTCTGATGTTAGCATGCTAGCATTAGCATGCTAACATGCTAATTTTTAAACATGCTCCAAACGTCACCAAATTTCATGTGAAGCACCTTGGCCAAGCCCTGTTAGCATTTTTGATGTTAGCATGCCCGCGCTCCTACGAAAAACGCCCGGACAGGCCCATCAAAATTTCCCCTGGAATTTTGGCTTCTAGTGTTAACGTTACTATTGTGTTTTTCCACATTTCGGCAATTAATGCGGGTCGTACCGAAGCACGCACACCGGCGTGCTATATATCAAAAATTAGTACTATATTGTGTGAGGTGTGCTATTACTTTTATAAGCGATCGGACTGGGCGTGGCCGAGTTATTAACGCTCAAATATTCAATGCATTTCTAATGGGAAATATTAAATCCTACAGAATATTACTATAATTACAATCACAAAGCTGCCACTTCATTTTGAATCATGCTCTTATGGCAACATCCTTCTTGGCCACGCCCTGTTAGCATTTTTGACGTTAGCATGCTAGCTTTAGAATGTTAAAATGCTAATTTTTCAACATCTTTCAAACATCACGACTGCATGGGTGTGCCTGACCCATCGGCCATTTTAATAGGACCGCCCGCTCTTAAAGTTGACACCAGTTCAGGAGGCTACACCCGCGGCTGTGACCAATGCCCGGACAGGCCCATCAAAATTTCCCCTGGAATTTTGGCTTCTAGTTTGGGCCTGTCAGCATGACAGACCACTTACTATTGTGCTGGACCAGCAAAAAAGGACACGTCTTACGTTCAAGGCTGCCACGCAAAAACCGTGAAACGTACAGAAACAACGGAGTGGTCAGGCCGAAGGCCTGACCACTCCGCACAATATGACGTATTGTTTATTTTGGTAGGTCGTACGGCCCGCCCACAAATCGGGTTCAAAGTGTAAAAAGTACCGTTTACTATCGTGCTGGGAACACGTTTTTGGCTCCCTGTGACCAGCCGTAAAAGCTAGAGACACGGGAGTCGAGGCGAGGCCGAAGGCCTCGCCGAGACACACAATCTGACATATTGGATGTGTTGCTACCAGCAACAGTGGTCAGGAAAACATGGGACATAGGGAAGAAGGGCAAAAAGGCCATGTCTCGCATTTGTGGCTGCCACGCTAAGGCCGTCAGACGCACAAAAAAAACGGAGAGGTCAGGCCGAAGGCCTGACCTCTCCGCACAAAATGACATATTGATTGCTTGTTTGGGGACTACAGGAGGGCCACAAATTGTGATCAAAACATTAAAAGTGTGAAAAAATTTGGTTTCTTAAGATTTGCGAACAAACGCTTCACAGCACACACACAAGTCTCATATCAAATCGTGCGGCTTGTCGTTACGCACGGTTTGACGTATGGCTCGGCTCGGCCGGATTTACGGTCCGCGCGCAATTCGCCAAAAAGCGTTTTCGGAACGCGTTTATTATCCTAGTCCAAAATTGGACTTTTTTGGACTTTGTGTCCAGATGGTTTGACATAGAAAAAAGTTTTTAATGGTGTCTCGTAGATCTCATCAAGACTGATGTTTTGACGTATGGTTTATCTATGTCTGATTTACGGATCATTGACAAATTTGAAAAAAACAAAAAAGTGTCAATGGAAAAAAAAAAACTTTATTTTTTTTATTATTATTATTATTATTTCAGACTTTTTCGGCACTTAATGCGGGTCGTACCGAAGCACGCACACCGGCGTGCTATATATCAAAAATTAGTACTATATTGTGTGAGGTGTGCTATTACTTTTATAAGCGATCGGACTGGGCGTGGCCGAGCTATTAACGTTCAAACAGGGTCATTTTCGCATTAGAATGCATTGAATGCTAATTTTAGCATTGGTAGCATTGGTAAAATGGGGCCCCTTTTAAGTGGTACTGCTACTGTGTCATTGCCAGCAAAGGGGGTCCTACAAGGGGTACTGATACAGCAGCAGCGCCAGCACTGTGATTCAATGGCAGATTAAACCAGCAGCTTCATTAGGATGACAATCATCCACATTATTAAGACCCCCTGGTCCTTTGGCTGCTTTATTAGGGACATTGTCCAAACATCACCAAATCTAACATGACTCATCTCGGCCACACCCTGTTAGCGGTTTTGATGTTAGCATTAGCATGCTAACATGCTAATTTTTAAACATGCTCCAAACGTCACCAAATTTACAGTGACGCATCTCGGCCACGCCCTGTTACCGTTTTTGATGTTAGCATTAGCATGCTAACATGCTAATTGTTAAACATGCTCCAAACATCACCAAATTTAACGTCACGCATCTTGGACACGCCCTGTTAGCGTTTCTGATGTTAGCATGCTAGCATTAGCATGCTAACATGCTAATTTTTAAACATGCTCCAAACGTCACCAAATTTACAGTGACGCATCTCGGCCACGCCCTGTTACCGTTTTTGATGTTAGCGTTAGCATGCTAACATGCTAATTGTTAAACATGCTCCAAACATCACCAAATTTAACGTCACGCATCTTGGACACGCCCTGTTAGCGTTTCTGATGTTAGCATGCTAGCATTAGCATGCTAACATGCTAATTTTTAAACATGCTCCAAACGTCACCAAATTTCATGTGAAGCACCTTGGCCAAGCCCTGTTAGCATTTTTGATGTTAGCATGCCCGCGCTCCTACGAAAAACGCCCGGACAGGCCCATCAAAATTTCCCCTGGAATTTTGGCTTCTAGTGTTAACGTTACTATTGTGTTTTTCCACATTTCGGCAATTAATGCGGGTCGTACCGAAGCACGCACACCGGCGTGCTATATATCAAAAATTAGTACTATATTGTGTGAGGTGTGCTATTACTTTTATAAGCGATCGGACTGGGCGTGGCCGAGTTATTAACGCTCAAATATTCAATGCATTTCTAATGGGAAATATTAAATCCTACAGAATATTACTATAATTACAATCACAAAGCTGCCACTTCATTTTGAATCATGCTCTTATGGCAACATCCTTCTTGGCCACGCCCTGTTAGCATTTTTGACGTTAGCATGCTAGCTTTAGAATGTTAAAATGCTAATTTTTCAACATCTTTCAAACATCACGACTGCATGGGTGTGCCTGACCCATCGGCCATTTTAATAGGACCGCCCGCTCTTAAAGTTGACACCAGTTCAGGAGGCTACACCCGCGGCTGTGACCAATGCCCGGACAGGCCCATCAAAATTTCCCCTGGAATTTTGGCTTCTAGTTTATTATTATTATTATTATTTCAGACTTTTTCGGCACTTAATGCGGGTCGTACCGAAGCACGCACACCGGCGTGCTATATATCAAAAATTAGTACTATATTGTGTGAGGTGTGCTATTACTTTTATAAGCGATCGGACTGGGCGTGGCCGAGCTATTAACGTTCAAACAGGGTCATTTTCGCATTAGAATGCATTGAATGCTAATTTTAGCATTGGTAGCATTGGTAAAATGGGGCCCCTTTTAAGTGGTACTGCTACTGTGTCATTGCCAGCAAAGGGGGTCCTACAAGGGGTACTGATACAGCAGCAGCGCCAGCACTGTGATTCAATGGCAGATTAAACCAGCAGCTTCATTAGGATGACAATCATCCACATTATTAAGACCCCCTGGTCCTTTGGCTGCTTTATTAGGGACATTGTCCAAACATCACCAAATCTAACATGACTCATCTCGGCCACACCCTGTTAGCGGTTTTGATGTTAGCATTAGCATGCTAACATGCTAATTTTTAAACATGCTCCAAACGTCACCAAATTTACAGTGACGCATCTCGGCCACGCCCTGTTACCGTTTTTGATGTTAGCATTAGCATGCTAACATGCTAATTGTTAAACATGCTCCAAACATCACCAAATTTAACGTCACGCATCTTGGACACGCCCTGTTAGCGTTTCTGATGTTAGCATGCTAGCATTAGCATGCTAACATGCTAATTTTTAAACATGCTCCAAACGTCACCAAATTTACAGTGACGCATCTCGGCCACGCCCTGTTACCGTTTTTGATGTTAGCGTTAGCATGCTAACATGCTAATTGTTAAACATGCTCCAAACATCACCAAATTTAACGTCACGCATCTTGGACACGCCCTGTTAGCGTTTCTGATGTTAGCATGCTAGCATTAGCATGCTAACATGCTAATTTTTAAACATGCTCCAAACGTCACCAAATTTACAGTGACGCATCTTGGCCACACCCTGTTAGCGTTTTTGATGTTAGCATGCTAGTATTAGCATGCTAAAATGCTAATTTTTAAACATGCCCCAAACATCACCAAATTTAACGTGACGCATCCTGGACACGCCCTCATAACTTACGTTCAAGGCTGCCACGCAAAGACCGTGAAACTTACAGAAACTAAGGCCTGACCACTCCGCACAATATAACATATTGTTTATTTTGGTAGGTCGTACGGCCCGTCCACAAATCGGATTCAAAGCGTAAAAAGTGTGGTTTACTATTGCACAGAGGAAGAGGTTTTCAGCTCCCTGTGACCAGCCGTAAAAGCTAGAGACACGGGAGTCGAGGCGAGGCCGAAGGCCTCGCCGAGACACACAATCTGACATATTAGATGTGTTGCTACCACCAATAGTTGTCAGGAAAACATTGGAAAAAGCGAAGAAGGCCAAAAAGGCCATGTCTCGCATTTGTGGCTGCCACGCTAAGGCCGTGAGACACACAAAAAAAAACGTGAAACTTACAGAAACAACGGAGTGGTCAGGCCGAAGGCCTGACCACTTCGCACAATATAACATATTGTTTATTTTGGTAGGTCGTACGGCCCGTCCACAAATCGGATTCAAAGCGTAAAAAGTGTGGTTTACTATTGCACAGAGGAAGAGGTTTTCAGCTCCCTGTGACCAGCCGTAAAAGCTAGAGACACGGGAGTCGAGGCGAGGCCGAAGGCCTCGCCGAGACACACAATCTGACATATTAGATGTGTTGCTACCACCAATAGTTGTCAGGAAAACATTGGAAAAAGCGAAGAAGGCCAAAAAGGCCATGTCTCGCATTTGTGGCTGCCACGCTAAGGCCGTGAGACACACAAAAAAAAAACGTGAAACTTACAGAAACAACGGAGTGGTCAGGCCGAAGGCCTGACCACTTCGCACAATATAACATATTGTTTATTTTGGTAGGTCGTACGGCCCGTCCACAAATCGGATTCAAAGCGTAAAAAGTGTGGTTTACTATTGCACAGAGGAAGAGGTTTTCAGCTCCCTGTGACCAGCCGTAAAAGTTAGAGACACGGGAGTCGAGGCGAGGCCGAAGGCCTCGCCGAGACACACAATCTGACATATTAGATGTGTTGCTACCACCAATAGTGGTCAGGAAAACATTGGAAAAAGCGAAGAAGGCCAAAAAGGCCATGTCTCGCATTTGTGGCTGCCACGCTAAGGCCGTGAGACACACAAAAAAAAACGTGAAACGCACAGAAACAACTCCGCATAAAATGACATTGTTTTGGTAGGTCATACGGGCCACCCACAAATTGGATTCAAAGGAAGAGGTTTTCAGCTCCTTGTGACCAGCCGTAAAAGCTTGTCTTGCCAAGACCAACGATTTGACATATGGTTTATCTTCAGGAAATGCTGAAAAATGGAGTGAGGATTTTGAAGTGGGGGAGTTTTTATGTACCATGTTTCAATGTTAACAGCTTAACCATGCTACCTTCTGAATGTTTTAAACATTAACCATGTCATCCACGTTCTTTGACAGATATGTACATAAATACAAGTGTACATTGAACCCTCATATGTTCTGGGTCAATTTGACCAGACACAAAAACAAAAGACTACGTGAAAATCAAAACATTTTATTTAACAAAAAAAGTACATAACAAACGCTTCTCAAACTGATTTAATAAAACAGTTAAATGAAAATGGAACCGCAAAAGTAATATAATTCAAGATTACACTTCTATAAACAATTCAATAAAATGGTAGCAGAACAATAAAAGAACAGTAAAACAAGTATTATATATAGAAACTCATTACAGATTCCTGAAATTCCATAACTCTGAAGCCAAATTCAGTCCCCCAAAGAACAAGTCAAAGGCTTCCAGTAAACTTTAAAATAATTAACTGGATCTCAGAAGGTCCTGGGTCACCCCTGATTAATTGTGAAGGTTGAAGGAAACATCCTGGATCTGTTGCAACCTGGATTGAAAGGACACACACACACACACACACAGACACACAACAAAAAAAAAAAAAAAGTCAGTATTTACAGATAGCACACACACACACACACACACAAACTATTAGGACAGTGGAAAATAATTGTAAAAAGGACTTAGCTTTGCGCTTTTTTTTTTTTTTTTTTTTCTGGCGCTTTGATTTTTGATTCTGTGCTGTATTTTGGATAGGATAGGGGAAAAAATCATTAAGATCTTGTATTTAAAAAGAATGGCTTATTTGAAGTAGAATTGGAATTAAAAACAAACCACTAACATGGAACTAATTTAGAAGTAAAATGGAAAAATGCTTGAATAACTTAGCTTTGTTTGATTTTATTCTGCTTTGGTTTGCTTCTCTGCTGCACCTTAGAGAAGGAAAAGTTAAGGTTTTTACAATGAGTTAATACACCAAACATACATACATACAAAAATAAGTTTAGTCACTGAGCAATAATGCTGTACTTACCTCAGCCTTGAGTTCATCATTTCCTTTTGATGGAAGTAAAGTAGGCAGAGACCCGGAACCAACACACAGTGCATAGCTCTTTTTGCTTGGCTTACCACTTAAATTTACAAGTCAAACTCAAAGTCATCTCTTCTATATATTGTACAGATGTACAGAGATATGAGAAGACGTGGCTCCAGTTTACACAGTGCAACAAAAATAGACAACATGGGCACAAACAGGCACATGGAATAAAATATATAAATATATAAATAAATAGCCCCCCCTCCCAATAAATAGATAAATAGATAGATAAATAAATAGATAGATAACTAGATAAATAAATAAATAGATAAATAAATAAATAGGATAAAATATACATTTTAGCTCAAATTAAAAAGTGTTAAAAACTGACCAATATTTACCGACTGTGCAAATAAATAACAGTAATGATAGTACAGTTTGGAATAAAATATATAAATATATAAATAAATAGCCCCCCCTCCCAATAAATAGATAAATAGATAGATAAATAAATAGATAGATAACTAGATAAATAAATAAATAGATAAATAAATAAATAGGATAAAATATACATTTTAGCTCAAATTAAAAAGTGTTAAAAACTGACCAATATTTACCGACTGTGCAAATAAATAACAGTAATGATAGTACAGTTTGGAATAAAATATATAAATATATAAATAAATAGCCCCCCCTCCCAATAAATAGATAAATAGATAGATAAATAAATAGATAGATAACTAGATAAATAAATAAATAGATAAATAAATAAATAGGATAAAATATACATTTTAGCTCAAATTAAAAAGTGTTAAAAACTGACCAATATTTACCGACTGTGCAAATAAATAACAGTAATGATAGTACAGTTTGTAAATCTCGACATTTATTCTTGGTTCCAGTGCAACATGAAGAGGTAGTCCGTATATCAGCATGTGCAGAAGTGCAACAGAGTTAGTCCACAGTGTGAGTGTGTGTGGGGGGAAGAATAAGCGCAAGCACACATAAAAATTTCTAAGAGTGACATTATTAACTTGCTCCACAACTAAAACAATATCATTATTGATAATGAGCTGCACACACCATGCTCATAAATAAGCATACCTGACGTCACAACACCCTGGTGAAATATTGAGAATCCGGACCTAATCTATGGAAATCCCTATCTAACTAAACTAAATCTAGCTAGTCTTCAGAGTGTACCGATTAGAGGCCACTTTAAACGCCAAACATCACTCCAGTCGGCTTCAAACTGAGGCCTACTGTGTGACTGCGTACCTCCCCCCGGAGTAGCTCCAAAAGCAAGAAAGGCAAAATAAGAAAACAAAGTAAAAAAAGCAGTGCTCTGCAGGGAGGGAATTGACGCAGCAAAACCCCCAAGAGACACCCTAACTAAACGGACCAAACAATACTCACCAGTGTTTTGTGAGTCTGTGAATGTTAAGGTGCGTGCGATTGGAGCAGTCAAACATCAGAGCTTCTAGCAGTACTCACAAAGATGTCAAAACACAAAAGACAGGATTGTGGTAACTGTAGTAAGCTTGAAAAACACCTGATTGCACACAAGATTCTGGTTGCGATATGTAGATCTGATCAACCAGTGTCTGCTTTTCAGTGGTCGCTTCAAAGATGAGCTGCGTAAAGCCTCTGGATTGGAACAAGTCCTTAATTGACTTTTTCCCTGTGGAGAGCAGGTCCTCGTTAAAATCCCCACACACAACAATGGGCTGAATACCGATTGAAACCAGGGAATCCAAGAGGCTTTGCATGTTCTTAAGGAACATGACACGGTTATAAGTCGGCGGCCTGTAAACTGTTGCACACACAACTCTTAGAGGAGTCTCTACTAAAACAACACTGAACTCTAGGTCAGTAACACTTTGGAAAAACCGTCGCTCCGTTGCATTGAGAACGCTGCGGCAATAGGTCGCGACTCCACCACCATCTTTTGCAGCAATGTCTGCTCTGTTGCTGTAAGATACTTGTCGATTGCGGCAAAACAACGAGTATCCTTCTAACTGGCATGTTGGAGCAACAGAGGATCCAAACAAATGGGTTTCTGTCAGACATAAAACATCAGCAAGGCCTACTTGGTGATGCCGTTTCATGTCCTCGATGTGACAGAGAAGTCCTTCAACATTGTGGTGGACTATTATTAATGTTGCTGCTGGATGACCCGACTGCACAAAGTGCAAAAGTGGTGACGTGTCGAGAAATGATGCTCGAGTCATGCTCTCCATGGCTGTTCTGATGTTTTCATCAGCATAGACCTTTGATTCATCAAAATTGACAATCCTCAACCCTTCAAGGGAGGTTGTGCGGCTCAGGGCAACGTACGCCATCCCCGGCTCAAACGTCCGCTTCAAACATACAACAGCAGATGTCAGGGTCATTCCTTGAACTTTGTGGGTGGTGCACCCAAAGGCCAGCTTCATGGGGAACTGAAGTCGAGTAACTGACTTGATTGATGTCTGTTCCTCCAATCTCTCAACATAAACAGAGTTGTCCTTGGATTTACGTTTACTTCCAGCTGTGGGGTTGTCAAGCTGAAGTGCAATGACTTTTACATAAGGCTTTCCATCCTCTGTGGTGGTGGTCACGATGTTTGCGATCGTTCCAAAGGTTCCGTTGACCAAACCGTCCTCCACATCCAGATTCCTTATCAGCATGACTCGAGCACCAACAGCAGCCTGAATCTTGTCAGGCAAGTCCTGTTTTCTGCCACTGATACAATGCAGCAGGACCAAACGTTTGCCCGTTTTGTCCTTTCTAAAATCTTGAGCCCAAACATCAACAACGTCCGAGCTCAGGGATGCTACAACAGCCGCATTATGCTCATCCACCTGTTTATTTGTGGGGAAAATATGCAAAACATCAGTGGAACAATGTTCGGCTTCAACAATGACACGTGACAGCAGGACTTTGTCTTCGGCACTAAACGAGTCAGCTTTTCTTTTGATCCTTATCCTGTTGAGAAGTTCTGCAAAGTCTTTGTCATCTTTCTGTCGCATGATCTCTGTTAGGTTGATCATTTTGAAATGGTCCTTCCACAAATCAATTACTCCTACCTCGTGGACACAAAGAGCTTTTGCCCTGCCAACCGGTGGCAGCTGGTAGAAATCTCCTACAGCCAGGACTGACATTCCTCCAAATGGCTTGGAGATCCCTTTAATCTGCTGAAATCTCATGTCAACGTAAGCAAAGAGCTCTTTGGAGACCATGGACACTTCATCCAGGATTAAGATCTCTGCATTCCCAAGCAATGCTCTCACTTCGTCCAATGTGTTTCCAAGTCCTCTGTATGGGGGCTTTAAGCTTTTGGGCAGCCTCAGAATTGAGTGCAACGTCTTCCCCGAAATGTTAAAAGCTGCAGTTCCAGTGAAGGCTGTGAGGAGCACGGTGGGCCGGGACATGTCGCAAACATCGCGAAACCTAGGAAGCTGACGGAGCACCTTGGTCGCCTCCTCATAAACACACTTGATTACGTGTGATTTCCCGCAGCCAGCTCCTCCAGTAAGGAAGTAATAGAACGGGTCTGGATTACAACCCCAGACACGTCGCAGGCACCAGTCGCGAACAGCATAGAACAAAGAAGCCTGTGTCTCGTTGAGACTCCTGTACATCGCTCGAACAAAGTCGAAGCTCAGTTTTGGGGCTTGAATTAAGGGCAGGTCCCCAAGCAATTGATAATCTGGAAGCGGCTCGACTTCTTCCTCTGGATCTTGCTCTATCGGTTCTCGCTGGGCCAGACATTCAAGCCGGTCCAATTCTACCTCTGGCGCGAAAGTGTTCCATGCGTTTACAATCGGCCCTTTCAGCTGGAGCTTTTCCATCACCTTGTCGATTTTTTTCCCATGTCCTTCATAGCGCATTTGATTGAAGTCGACATAGTCCTTCATTTCCTTGGTGAGGCCATCAAAATAAAAGTCTTTGTACGTTGGGCAGTTTTCGCTTTTCAGGTCCTGATCTCTCCGGTGTGGAAGGTATAATTTCAGGATCCGTCTGTAATACTTTTCCGGTTGTTTGGTTAGGGAGAAACGGGCGAATCGGATAATGGCCGGTTTTCCCAAAGTCCTTTTCTGGATGTAGCCAGCATCGTTCAACAATGGGACCGCGTTGGGGGAATTGACTTGGTCTCCATAAAGAACCCTGCACACAGACACAAACTCAGCCAGGCACATCATTTCAAACTCCAACGTTGCAGGTCTGTAAAAGTATTTCTCGGCCAATCCTGACATCCAAACGTCATCATCTTCTGGATCCATGCTCATTAATTTGCTCATGGGAAGGCTCATTTTCACACCATCCTCTTGAGTCTGTATGAAAAGAACATTTCGTGAGCACTTTTTTAATGGCAAGCTACACGTTCGGGCCACAGACTCTTGAGCGCTCACCTCTCGATGCTTGGAATAAGTCTGCATGATTACCTTCATCTCATCCTGTTGGTTGAGGTCAGATTTTTTTACGCGGTCAATGACTGTGTTGAGGATCTCAGTCATTTCATGCTCAGGCTTAGTTAAATAAGCCATCATGTACTCAATGCAGCTGTACTCATCGAGTACATACTGGATGTCCATGTTAGCATCCCACGCTCTAAGCAGATCAGCATTATATCCATTGACCCAACAGTCTTTGGGATTGCGTTTCATAACAAGAGCCATTCCTGAAGAGAGCGCATCAACGGTAGCTTCGTAGTCCTCCTTAGTCATGTTGCAGGCGGCGAGCAACTCTGACAAATCATTGAAAACCGCACTTTCGTCCATCAGTAAATCTCTGAGCGGTTTCAGCTTTAGCTTTGCTTCCCGTTGCAGTTTGGACAGCATTTTCCGCCTGGATTTTTTCCCACCACTTTTCTGTGCATCATCTTCCTCGTCGCCGTTGAGCACTTCGGGCGGGGAGGTAATCCTGGTTTTGTCCGTTGGTAGTTTGGGAAATCCAAATCTGCATTCTACATTGCCTTTCTTGCAAGACTTCGAATGCTTCCTGCTGTGCATTTGAACCTCACTCACAATTTTGTAAAGCTCGGGGTCCACTTTTTCTTCCGGCAGCTGGCAGGATATGTATCTATCGATAAAAGCGATAACTCTGTCGTAGCTTCCATCCTCTTCATTTAATTCGGGTGCATCCTTGACCCATACCAGCATGTGAATGTGGGGACTCCCTCGTGCCTGAAACTCCACTCGATAGAAGTAATCTTCCACCTGGCCAATAGGTTGGGCCGGTGATAGGATTAATACATTTAAGAGTGCCTCCACCCTTTTCTCAAACATGCGCATGACAGTGACCGGGTTGCTCCGAAGAATGTCACATTTGGCATTCCAGTCAAGCAGGGAAAATTCAACCTGCTCTCCCTGCTGAGCTTTAATGGCGTTGATAACTTCTGGCCATCTGGTTTCAGCAGCTGAAAAGGTGACGAAAAAGGTGGGTCTGCCCAACTGCCTTACCATGGCATGAAGGTCGCGAAGACTCTTCTCCCAGTAAGCTGGCGTGCCTCTCAGTGGACGCATGAATCGTGTAGCCTCTCTATTTTGAATCAGATGTTCCACTTCCTTTTTGTCCTGTAGCATCTTGTTTGATATCTTGCGTCCATCTCTGGTCTTCGTGAGGCCTTTACGCAACTGAATAGACATGCTTTCCTTGGCCATGTGGGTTTCAGTAACAAACTGACAAAAGAAAAGATAACTCTGGTCTTTAGCAAACCGATTGTCAACAGAAAAGAGCCTGATGTTGAAGTATTTGCTTGGGGACAAGCGAACCAGCCTGGCTTGATCCAAAGTATTACTGCCAGTCGGAAACAGCACAGGAAAAGCTTGAGCTTCAAGTCTGGGAACACTAAAGAAGCCCACGGGTTTGTTTGCTTGGGCTGGAGCTACGCTAAACACTCCAGCCCCATAAGAAAGAACGTCTTGAGCCATGTCGGGGGGCTGCATGCACGTGTCCAGTATTAAACCAGGTCGAAGAGCTTGGTGTTCCTCACCCACATGGCTTGGCTGTTCTTCCACAGCCGAATCAGTCTCTTCATGCATGTCAGTTTCTTCATCTGGAGCAACGTGAAAGGTTGCATCCTTGCGTATTTCCACGTTGATGTAATCTGGATGGATCTCTTTAAGCTTGGCTAGTCCCGCTAATACAGTTTTCATGTTTACAGTGAAGTAATGCTGATATCCTTTATATCTGATGTTCCTCTTCAGCTTCACTTGTAACAACTCTGCATCGGTGCCGGTCCTTGGGAGACTATTAACAGTTTTTTCCATCTCAGAAGGCACACATACAACAGCTCCATGGACTGCTCTCTGCTGGCCTTTGGGCAAGGCAACAATCTTTGCAAAAGGAATGATCTTTGCAATCAATTGCCTTTCAAGCACATTCAAATCAGATAGCTCGGTAGGAATGGCAGCTAGTTGTAAATTATTTGCAACAGCAATTGATGGAATCCTTCCTCCTTGCAGGTGCCGATCACAAGTGTAGCAGATCCATTCCTGCATCCTTTCTGTACGTACAGAACAAGGATTGGAGCAAGCAGGCATGCAAACATGAACGTAAGCCCCCGTTAAACATCCAGCAATCAATTGCCGATTTTCTGTGTACGTGCTTCTGTTACAACGCTTCAGTTGATTGACGAAAAGCACTCTGTGACATACCGTACAGACATATGCCGGCATATTTTGAATCCTCCCTCGGAATGTTTGTATTGCTGCTTGCATTTCTTCTCTAATCAGAGGCTGTGTGGTTTCCTGGTGCAAGTTACTCAACATTCTGTATTTCCATTTGATTCTTGAAGCACACTGCACTGCTCTGTTGGTAAGAAGTGCAGCTCTTTCCTTCATATACCTCTTCATAAAGGTTTTATGCTTTCTTTGGAATTCGTGATCGGTACTGTACCTTCGCGTCACATAATTTATTCGTCTGCTTCGGAACTCAGGATCGGTGCTGTATCTTCTCATCACATACTTTATTCGCCTGCTTCGGAAGTCAGGATCGGTGCTGTACCTTCGCGTCACATACTTAATTTGCCTGCTCCGGAACTCAGGATCGGTGCTGTACCTTCGAGTCAAATACTTCATTTGTCTGTTCCGGAACTCGGGATCGGTGCTGTACCTTCGTGTCACATACTTCATTTGCCTGTTCCGGAACTGGGGATCGGTGCTGTACCTTCGCGTCACATACTTCATTTGCCTGTTCCGGAACTGGGGATCGGTGCTGTACCTTCGCGTCACATACTTCATTTGCGTGTTCCGGAACTGGGGATCGGTGCTGTACCTTTGAGTCACATACTTCATTTGCCTGTTCCGGAACTCGGGATCGGTGCTGTACCTTCGCGTCACATACTTTATTCTCCTGATCCGGAAATTGGGATCATTTTTGTACCATTTGATGTGGTATTGTTTGTTCCGTGTTTGCTTACTAACATAAGCAGTTTTTTTAACGTCACATATCCCATGCTGCATTTTAGTCCTGCGCCTTCCTTTGCGTCGCCTTGCTTTGGTTATTTTAATCAAATCTGGTATGGTTCCACTTAATTCACTGGGCACTTTATTGAGCTCACGTTCATCTGAAATGTGTTTTTGGATTTTGCCACACTGAACTCTTTCTGGTGAAATGTGTTCAATCCCCATGTCTCCAGGTGGGGCTTCATCAACATAATCCCTCACAAAAGTTACTGGTACAAACTCATAAGTGGCATTGGGACCACGGTTCCCAAAAACTTTGTGCAGATGATCAACCAGGTCTGTCAGGTTTCTAAAAGTAATCATTATAGCAGTACCATTGGGATGAGGCAGGCCTGCTGAACATCTTGAATGGGAATCAAACACCCCATATCTTCCTGACCCATCCCGGAAAACTGCGATGCACTCAGGAGTCACTATTATGAAAGCATGCTGAACATTTTGAGACAGACACTCAAGTTGAACAGCAAGGGGCAAACCCAGCCCTCCAGCTTCATGAAGAAACACGTGACCCACTCTTAGCTCTGGTGCGTGTACATTATACATGGATGTGTCAGTCATCACCTGTTTCGGCATCTGTTCAAACGTCAGGTGGTCATCAGTAAAGGTGCCGTCAGCCAAGAGCTGCATTTTAACGCTGGTGTACAGTGTATTACCATTGTCTAGCAACCTGTCTAGAGACACTGAATCAAACTGCACCCCCTCACTGTGGTAAGCCAAAAACGTAAGAGCCATGCATGTGCACTGGTGATTACGGGAAAAACTGCCATACCTCTCATCCGCCTGGGAATGTGTAGCCCTCACTGACTGGACTGGTGGACCACTGATTATACGGTCGATGGCTGAATCCTGTAATGACAAATTTCCTCAGAATTGTCACATTATTCTTCCAAATATTTCAATAACCACTGAATACATTTTTTAATTCAACCAAAGTAGGCTGAAATAATAAAGTTGTTTTTCTGGAATTAATGTATAACTGAGCTTTAATTCTGTACTTTGCCCCTTCAGTACTTACAAATACCAAAAAAAATTACGCCCAGGTATGTAATCACTAACGTCCATGACATCACAATAACCAATTCAAATGTATGACATTAAAATCTATTTGGAAATATAAGGTAAAGAGCAATAAAGAACTAGTTACTGAATTACAGTTCCTGGCACTACAATTCACGGCTGAATTCCACTTTCAATTATTTTTTCATTGAATGAGAATGGTTAAGAATATTGCTGACTTGACCTCATCCTTTGTATGTAAAGCACGCATCAAAATTACCTGGTCCAGCGCACTGTCGTCCACTAGAATGGGGGACGAATCAGCAACAGTCTCGGCGTCCTTTTTTGGCACCACTTCCACCTAAAATGGATGTGATCAATACAAAATTTTGAAATGATTGTAGATTCAAATGCAAAAGAGGTATGCTCCCAAACTCTTAAAAAAAAAAAATTAATAATAATTTAGTTAATAGTTAAGTTAAATGTACCTGCTGCTCTTCCGGTGTCTTCTTGGAGGCAGCCCGTACCCGACGACACTCCACAACAGGGGCCTAATAAAACAAAGCAATATTTAACTGTTTAAATTGTTCAATGTTGCATTTAGCGCCATATTGTGGAAAAATTTTTCGTTTTACTATGTACTGTTTTACATGTATGTAGCTGAAATGACAATGTTACATCACTACAAAAACAGGTTCACTTAGAACGTGTTTAACTCAATTCCTCAAACTAAAAAAGGTGAACTATTAACTTAGAATAATGATGGTTAAGCAATCTGTTAACACTGTCTAGTGGTGGAGAACATTACGATGGTCCTATAGTGGAGAAACTGCAACTAGGGTCTCCCACACCAGCACCACCTAAAAAGCATACGATTAGTAAGGTATGGACAGAAAAAAAAACATGCATCTTTACATAGACTTATCTATGACATAAATAAAAGCAATTAGACATTTGAGTGAATAATTCAAAGTCATATCTAAATTTGTAAACAAAGACATGTCACACATACAAAAGAACTAAGCTCATGCACCTACAAGTATCTTGCAAACAAAATTAACATGTAAAAACATTTGACATTCTAGGTGTGTGTATAAAACGCCCTGGCAAAAGTACATGGCTGCAACAGCACAAACCTTCTTTAACGGCGGCACTCTTCGTCGCTGGCAGGGTGCTGGACTGGTCACTGCTGCCACTGCCGCCTCCTAAAATGAAAAGGATTGATCTAGTGGATCAGTCACATTGTGTCTGTATGCACAAATGTATAACATTTAACATTTCAGCCAATTTCATTACTCCAATGATTCAAACCTTAATTCTTAATTAAATCTTAATTCTACACCCTGTGACTATGCTTCCCTCAGAGAACTATAAACCTAATGTGTCATGATGACTATGTGATCAATACAAACATTGCATTGGCACTTCATTTTATATGTTCATTTTAATAAACTGCCCCCAATTCCTCTTGAAATACACAGGGGGAAAAATCCATAGCTTTTTTGAAAAGTCATAAAAAAAAAAAAAAAAAAATCACCTCCTCCTCTTCTGGTTCCTTCTTGGAGACAGCACGTGCCCGGCGGGAACGGTGCACGTCAAGGGTCTAATAAAACCACAAGGAAGTACAACAGATTCTCTTAGAACATGCGTAACCATTTCAGATAAAGATCTATTAGAATTGACTTTGTTGTGTAAGAACATTGATAACATTGACAAGGACCACCATGATGTCCTCCACTTTTAGCGGAGAAACTTCAACGGTGCCCCTCACCAGCTTCACCTAAAAGGCATATGATTAGTAGGGAATGGACAAAGAAAATAAAACCATTTTCACATCAGCTTCTCTACAGCATGCTTTGAATATACATCTGACACTACAACTTTGATTAGAATGAATGCAATTCAGGTCATACCCATTTTTGGACAGACATACGTACGCACTCTGCTGATAACCCTACAAGTATCTAGTCAACATAATTATCCAAAACGTTATTAAACGTATATAAAACAATTGAAATTATAATAGGTGTGTGTGCAAAATATCCTTGCTAAACTATACAGCTGCAAAAATACTTAGTAGCACAGGTTAAGATTCAGCACTAACCTCCTTTGACGGCAGGACACCCTGTCGGTGGCCAGGAGCTGGACTGGCCGGCACAGTCACCACTGCCTCCTCCTAAAAAAAGAAAATATTTATTACTTCTACATTAGTTTTGGTATAAACTTGTAATTTCACAATTTGCAAGGAAAGGGAGAGGGGGGAAAAAAAAAAACCCTGTAGTCATGTAGACCCTGTAATTATAGATTCTTAAAATCATAAAATACCTGCCGCTGTTCGGTTCTCTTCTTGGAGCCAGCCCGTGCCCGACGACGTTCCACAACAGGGGCCTGATGCAAAAAAAAATTATTTTTTAAATTTACAATGCAATAGAACACTCATAGAACGTATTTGTAGCACAATTTCTCACACTAAAAGGAAACTATTAAGCAGATTAAAAATGAGTAAGCAATCTGGGAATGTTGACGAGGACCACCGTGACGTCCTCCACTTCTACAGTGGAGAAACCGCAATTAGGTGTCCCTCATCAGCACCAGCTCCTCCTAAAAAGACATATGATTAGCAGGGAATGGACAATATATCCATTTTTACATCAGGTTCTTTGATATGTACGTGTGAGCCATTCAACATTATACCTTTACATGAATGCTGTTCCACAGAAAGAGTATCAGAAAGCAGTACAGGTTATTTTACAACATTTGTCACACAATCTTTCACATAAATTGTTGATTTATTCAAATTACCTTCTCGTCACTCAGAGCATCGGTGAACTTGTTCATCTGCTCCAGCAGCGACGGGCTGAACCACACCGGGTTCAGGGAGATGGGACACTGCAACAAAAAAAATTACTTTGTAATTTGGAAAATAAGCACGTACACATTTTTACTGTATATTTAGAGTTAAAGCAACACAAACCCGCTGGCTGGTCTCTGCAGTGGTACCATCTCCCACCAGGCTCCGCGTCGTCTGTAATGGAAATAAATAAAAAGGTTAAGTTGAACAAATACAAACTGAAAATTAGGTGAAACATCAATCATTTTAAAATACTGGCCACACAGTTACACAATGCAACAATTACCTTCTGGCCACGTCGTGCAAGGGTCCACTCAAAAGGGTCGGAAGCACAGGGCAACCTCGCCTTGCCGACCACGACCACCTTCGGGGAACTCCGCCTCACCACCCGCGGAGGCGTCTTCGGTGCATCCAGCACTGGCGGAGGAGTAGCCTGAAATTTCAACAAGTAAACATAAAAATCTGTCTGCTATAACATACTTACGTTTATGACGTAATAAATTAATCCTTACCACCACCGTCTGGACCATCGGGCTGGCCACTCGCGGAGGACTCGGGGCAGCCGGTGCCTGCAGCCGCGAAGAGACAGCATCCCAGAGCAACCATGCAAGAACTTTCATTCCCGCAGAATCACTCAAATGAATCTGAAAACAAATGGCAGATATTAATTAAAAAAAAAAAAAAAAAAAAAAAAAAAAAAAAAAAAAAAAATTTGTTAATTTGCCATATCCCAATAACACATTTAACTTACACCATCTCTGCACCACAGGTTCAGGGACGTCCGCGGGAAGTGCTCCACCACAGGCAGGTACGGCACACCTAGAAAAAAGTAAACAAATTTCAAAATAAAATTTTACTTATTTATATTCAACGTGATTTATTGCTGAGCATTATCTTCCACATGCCAAGGGTTCTCATCCCAAAGAGAACACACACACACACACACACAAAAAAAAAAAAAAAAAAAAACCTTTATGAGGATGTGTGGAATAAAATAGCCACTAAATTTAGTAGAACAAACATTACACAGAGTACAGTTTTGTACATACCCTCCTCAGCAGCAACACGGGCATACTCCCACCGCAAACGGTCCTGGTCAGCTTCAGCCACGGTGAGACGCGGAGGGAAATCCAGAACCACCACCTTCATAAAGTGAAAAAGAAATTTTGAGCACATCACCCACGTGAAGTAAAGAAAGCACATATATAAATGTATTAATAAGAAAATTAAATACTTACGTTGCGCCAGAGGCCACAAAGAGTGGTCAAGAGCCTCCGAAAATCTACACCAGACTCACCAATGGACTTCCTGGCAGACAAGTTATTGCTAGGTGCCAAAACGCATACTACCTCAGGGTTCCGAGGAAGAACAGCGTTCAACACCTCTCGCCTCAACTCGTCCGCCGTCGCCCCCGGGGTCGCCATCACGCCGAAGGAGAGTCCACCCTCTGGCATGGCAACAAATCCATCTACGATTGCTCGCAAATGGGAGTCACCAACCAAGAGAGCAAACTAGACAGGAAAAAATAAATGTGTGAGATGCACATGTACACAACCATTTATTTAAAAATGATAAATGTGCAAGTTAAATGTGTTATGATTTGACATGAAAAACAAAAAAAAAAAAATTTACCTTCTCCTCCGGCATCCCAGCTGGAATGACCAACCGATGCCTCCGGCCAGTCACACGGGATGTTGGCCATTCCCTCACCCGATGACGGAAGCCCGTCCCGCGGCCTATTCACACAGACAAAATACAGTTTCCAGTCTTAGTGAGGGAAGGGGGGGGGGGAATAATAAATACACACACACACACACACACAATATGTACTTCATAATTACTTACGTGAACCAAGGTTCACTCGGGAATGCCAGGGATCCCTCTGAAAGTCATTGGCATAGGACACCTACAAAAGTTAAAAATAAATAAATAAATAAATAATTACTAAAATGTCAATTACATGAGTCACACATTTCTGTATTTGTGGTCATGTACATACTTCAGCAGTGGAGTCCTGCAGCTTCGCTGTCTGAAGACACAAATGACTGCAGTTAAGAAAAGTTGACACTACATTTACAGAAATTGCATTTACCTGTAATCTAGAGCAATCTAATGTTAAGGGGACCCCTGGAGACACTCAGGGTTCAAGTGGCTTGCTCAGGGACACGAAGGAACTAAATATGTAATTGACAATACATATCACATATTAAAAAGCTGTAAGTGACAGCCATACCTTCGTCTGTGGAGACTGTGTTGGGGTGCAGGCCGGGACTGGTGTGGTGCAGCTGCCCTGAAGATATGAGCAAAAACATTCATGACACCATAAAATAAAATTACCAACTGCTAATCACAAAACAAGAAAACCTTTACAAGTTCTAATTTATATACCTGCTGGGTCCCATCAGTTGGCCAACTCTGAGGGTCTGCCAAATCCAGCCGACGCCATCTCCTCTTGGCAGCCTCAGAGCGACCCCCCTTCCGCGGCATTGTCTCAGGAAACCTGCAAAATATAAAATCACTCGAAAAACAATGTTATCTCCACCCAAACTGGATGGAGAGCAGAGAAGAAACAGTGCAAATTAAAGTTGGAAATATTAAACTATTTAAGTGGTATGTGTGTGTGTTTGTATGTGTGTGTGTGTGTGTGAGAGAGAGAGAGAGAGAGCGTGGTGTTGTGTGGGTGGGTACTTAAATTTGCTGAAATGTATCAAATCTGTATGTTTTAGATGTATGCAAAACACAGCGGCTCTTGCGAAATCAGTATCTGCAAATGAAAACCAAAACAGACATGTTATTAGTATTATAGAACATTACTTAACAAAATCTTGCCAAAGTAAAAGAGCCAAATTCCAAATGCACCAAAAATAATCTGTTGGCATTTGAATAAAGGAGGCAAGGTATATATGGTACGAAGTGCAGTGAATTGCTTTTGCAACTGCTACTATCCTCAACATTAAAGCAATTTGCACCATTACACTTAAATGAAATGCAGAACATTGCAAAATAATATTGCAAATAATTAGAATGAAGTCCCAGCATACATTCTGATGCAAAACTACATTTTTACAGCAATTTGCACCATTACACTTAAATGAAATGCAGAACATTGCAAAATAATATTGCAAATAATTAGAATGAAGTCCCAGCATACATTCTGATGCAAAACTACATTTTTACAGCAATTTGCACCATTACACTTAAATGAAATGCAGAACATTGCAAAATAATATTGCAAATAATTAGAATGAAGTCCCTGCATACATTCTGATGCAAAACTACACATTTACAGCAATTTGCACCATTACACTTAAATGAAATGCAGAACATTGCAAAATAATATTGCAAATAATTAGAATGAAGTCCCTGCATACATTCTGATGCAAAACTACACATTTACAGCAATTTGCACCATTACACTTAAATGAAATGCAGAACATTGCAAAATAATATTGCAAATAATTAGAATGAAGTCCCTGCATACATTCTGATGCAAAACTACACATTTACAGCAATTTGCACCATTACACTTAAATGAAATGCAGAACATTGCAAAATAATATTGCAAATAATTAGAATGAAGTCCCTGCATACATTCTGATGCAAAACTACACATTTACAGCAATTTGCACCATTACACTTAAATGAAATGCAGAACATTGCAAAATAATATTGCAAATAATTAGAATGAAGTCCCTGCATACATTCTGATGCAAAACTACACATTTACAGCAATTTGCACCATTACACTTAAATGAAATACAGAACATTGCAAAATAATTTATTCCAAGACAGAATGGAGGCCTGCAGACAGACATGATAAAGCAGACCAAACACAAAACACACAGAAGACAAAGTGGTGCAGTAGCAATAAATAAGCATAAAGTTGCATGTAGTATAGCGTGAAGTGACAATGCATTACATTGCATAATGTCTAATACTGGAACACAAAACAAAGAATAAAATTATTGCACATAGAGAGAGAACCTCAGTTACTGTGTGTTAAATAGCCTGATGGCGAATGGCGACGAGGCCGTGACCCGTCCCGTCGCTGCCCCGTCCGAGGCCGCGAACGGCGGCGAGGCCGCGAACGGGCACGCGAACGGCGGCGAGGCCGCGAACGCGACGGGAGCGAACGCCGGCGAGGCCGCGAACGGGACGCGAACGGCGGCGAGGCCGCGAACGGGACGCGAACGCGACGGGAAATGGCGAGAAAACAACGAATATGAACCGCAACGCAAACCGGCGAATTGCTGGCAAAAAGCACGAATTACATGATTACCTGATCGACGTCCAAATTCGCTCACAGGAATCGTGAACCAAAGATCCAACAATCTATCCACAGCAACACGGCTCTGTCCACAACCAAATGGCTCTGTCC
Organism: Denticeps clupeoides; assembly: GCF_900700375.1. Taxonomy (NCBI): domain Eukaryota; kingdom Metazoa; phylum Chordata; class Actinopteri; order Clupeiformes; family Denticipitidae; genus Denticeps; species Denticeps clupeoides. The sequence continues at coordinate 39,081 of NW_021629844.1, read as the reverse complement.
ACAACCAAATGGCTCTGTCCACAACCAAACGCCCAAACACCTGCGACTTTCAAATGGAGGTAGGGAGTTTATATAGCTCATGAATAACGCATCCCTATTGGTCCTCATCAGCCAGCAAAACAGCACAGCAACCAATCGATTTGAAAAGAAACATTGCTTTTAGGGATCATTAATAAAGTGTGAAACAAGGGAAAACGTAGAGCTGATCTGTGTATCCGATTAATATGAAAATTTTCCCTTAGTCACAGTCACCGCCGAATGTTAAGCAGTGAACCTTAACATATATATTTATTTTCAAATACATACACACACAATGATAAAAATGAACATAACATTAAAATAAAAAAATTAAATAATTATTGCCTTTCCATTAATATATATGAGGGGTCGTTTAGCAAATATTTCAGACTTTTGTTACACATTTACATTTACGGCATTTGGCAGAAGCCCTTATCCAGAGCGACTTACAATGTGCTCAAGTTACCATCTATGAAGTAATCAGTTCTAGCTCATTAGGACCCTGTACTATGAATACAATATTTTCATTCACTCTTGTTGTAGATTCTATTCATAAGTTAGACAATAGGAACATTACAAGTTTTTCTAAATATTCTCTAAAGAGGAAGGTCTTGAGCTGCCATTTGAAAGTGCTCAGTGACTGAGCTGAGGGGCCAAGACTGAGAAGAGTCTAGATGAGTGTGTTCCTTTCAGAGATGGAGGGACCAGGCGAGCAGTACTGGAGGTGCACACAAACACATGTGAAACACACACACATTCACATATGAAACTGACAAGCATGCATTTTATACTATTTATTAATACATCTAATACAGCCATGAGTCTTTCACACCTGGCTTTTGGGGATCCTCTGCCATGTGGGTTGTATCGAAACATGTACACTGGCAAGCTATGTATCAAAAATTACTTCTCTATTGTGTGATGTGTGCTATTACTTTTCTAAGCGATCTAAAGAGGCGTGGCCAAGTTATTAACGCTTAAACATTTAATGCATTTCTAATGGAATGCATTGAATGCTACAGAATCATTACCAGCACTATCCTTCAACACAATCACAATGCTGCCACTTCATTATGATGCAAGCTTTTTCAGCCACATCGTTTTTGGCCACACCCTGTTAGCATTTTTGATGTTAGTAGGGTGGTAGTAGCCTAGTGGGTAACACACTCGCCTATGAACCAGAAGACCCAGGTTCAAATCCTACTTACTACCATTGTGTCCCTGAGCAAGACACTTAACGCTCTGGATAAGGGCGTCTGATAAATTCTGTAAATGTAAATGTTAGCATGCTTGCATTAGAATGTTAACCTGCTAATTTGTTAGCATGCTTGCATTAGAATGTTAACCTGCTAATTTGTTACAAACATCAAAACACTTTAACAGACTGCTTGACCCATCAGCTATTTTAAAATGCTCGCCTGCTCTTACAGCTGAGACCAGCTGAGGGGGTTATGCCCGTGCTCCTATGAAAAATGCCCGGACAGGCCCATCAAAATTTCTCTTGGAATTTTGGCTTCTAGTTATTATTATTATTATTTCAGCCTTTTTTCGGCACTTAATGCGGGTCGTACCGAAGCACGCACACCGGCGTGCTACATATCAAAAATTAGTTCTTTATTGTGTGAGGTGTGCTATTACTTTTATAAGCGATCGGAGTGGGCGTGGCCGAGCTATTAACGATCAAACACGGTCATTTCCCATTGAAATGTATTGAATGCTAGTTTTAGCACTGGTAGCATTGGTAAAATGGGGCCCCTTTTAAGTGGTACTGCTACTGTGTCATTGCCAGCAAAGGGGGTCCTACAAGGGGTACTGATACAGCAGCAGCGCCAGCACTGTAATTCAATGGCAGATTAAACCAGCAGCTTCATTAGGATGACAATCATCCACATTATTAAGACCACCTGGTCCTTTGGCTGCTTTATTAGGGACATTGTCCAAACATCACCAAATCTAACATGACTCATCTCGGCCACACCCTGTTAGCGGTTTTGATGTTAGCATTAGCATGCTAACATGCTAATTTTTAAACATGCTCCAAACGTCACCAAATTTACAGTGACGCATCTCGGCCACGCCCTGTTACCGTTTTTGATGTTAGCGTTAGCATGCTAACATGCTAATTGTTAAACATGCTCCAAACGTCACCAAATTTAACGTCACGCATCTTGGACACGCCCTGTTAGCGTTTCTGATGTTAGCATGCTAGCATTAGCATGCTAACATGCTAATTTTTAAAACATGCTCCAAACGTCACCAAATTTACAGTGACGCATCTCGGCCACGCCCTGTTAACATTTTTGATGTTAGCGTTAGCATGCTAACATGCTAATTGTTAAACATGCTCCAAACATCACCAAATTTAACGTCACGCATCTTGGACACGCCCTGTTAGCGTTTCTGATGTTAGCATGCTAGCATTAGCATGCTAACATGCTAATTTTTAAACATGCTCCAAACGTCACCAAATTTCATGTGAAGCACCTTGGCCAAGCCCTGTTAGCATTTTTGATGTTAGCATGCCCGCGCTCCTACGAAAAACGCCCGGACAGGCCCATCAAAATTTCCCCTGGAATTTTGGCTTCTAGTTTGGGCCTGTCAGCATGACAGACCACTTACTATTGTGCTGGACCAGCAAAAAAGGACACGTCTTACGTTCAAGGCTGCCACGCAAAAACCGTGAAACGTACAGAAACAACGGAGTGGTCAGGCCGAAGGCCTGACCACTCCGCACAATATGACGTATTGTTTATTTTGGTAGGTCGTACGGCCCGCCCACAAATCGGGTTCAAAGTGTAAAAAGTACCGTTTACTATCGTTCTGGGAACAGGTTTTTGGCTCCCTGTGACCAGCCGTAAAAGCTAGAGACACGGGAGTCGAGGCGAGGCCGAAGGCCTCGCCGAGACACACAATCTGACATATTGGATGTGTTGCTACCAGCAACAGTGGTCAGGAAAACATGGGACATAGGGAAGAAGGGCAAAAATGCCATGTCTCGCATTTGTGGCTGCCACGCTAAGGCCGTCAGACGCACAAAAAAAAACGGAGAGGTCAGGCCGAAGGCCTGACCTCTCCGCACAAAATGACGTATTGATTGCTTGTTTGGGGACTACAGGAGGGCCACAAATTGTGATCAAAACATTAAAAGTGTGAAAAAATTTGGTTTCTTAAGATTTGCGAACAAACGCTTCACAGCACACACACAAGTCTCATATCAGGTCGTGCGGCTTTTCCTTCCGCACGGTTTGACGTATGGCTCGGCTCGGCCGGATTTACGGTCCGCGCGCAATTCGCCAAAAAGCGTTTTCGGAACGCGTATCTTATCCTAGTCCAAAATTGGACTTTTTTGGACTTTGTGTCCAGATGGTTTGACATAGAAAAAAGTTTTTAATGGTGTCTCGTAGATCTCATCAAGATCTAATTTTTGACGTATGGTTTGTCTCTGTCTGATTTACGGATTATGCACAAATTTGAAAAAACAAAAAAGCGTCAATGGGAAAAACAAAAATTTATTTATTTGGGCCTGTCAGCATGACAGACCACTTACTATTGTGCTGGACCAGCAAAAAAGGACACGTCTTACGTTCAAGGCTGCCACGCAAAAACCGTGAAACGTACAGAAACAACGGAGTGGTCAGGCCGAAGGCCTGACCACTCCGCACAATATGACGTATTGTTTATTTTGGTAGGTCGTACGGCCCGCCCACAAATCGGGTTCAAAGTGTAAAAAGTACCGTTTACTATCGTGCTGGGAACACGTTTTTGGCTCCCAGTGACCAGCCGTAAAAGCTAGAGACACGGGAGTCGAGGCGAGGCCGAAGGCCTCGCCGAGACACACAATCTGACATATTGGATGTGTTGCTACCAGCAACAGTGGTCAGGAAAACATGGGACATAGGGAAGAAGGGCAAAAATGCCATGTCTCGCATTTGTGGCTGCCACGCTAAGGCCGTCAGACGCACAAAAAAAACGGAGAGGTCAGGCCGAAGGCCTGACCTCTCCGCACAAAATGACGTATTGATTGCTTGTTTGGGGACTACAGGAGGGCCACAAATTGTGATCAAAACATTAAAAGTGTGAAAAAATTTGGTTTCTTAAGATTTGCGAACAAACGCTTCACAGCACACACACAAGTCTCATATCAGGTCGTGCGGCTTTTCCTTCCGCACGGTTTGACGTATGGCTCGGCTCGGCCGGATTTACGGTCCGCGCGCAATTCGCCAAAAAGCGTTTTCGGAACGCGTATCTTATCCTAGTCCAAAATTGGACTTTTTTGGACTTTGTGTCCAGATGGTTTGACATAGAAAAAAGTTTTTAATGGTGTCTCGTAGATCTCATCAAGATCTAATTTTTGACGTATGGTTTGTCTCTGTCTGATTTACGGATTATGCACAAATTTGAAAAAACAAAAAAGTGTCAATGGGAAAAAAAAAAATTTATTTATTATTATTATTATTATTATTATTTCAGCCTTTTTTCGGCACTTAATGCGGGTCGTACCGAAGCACGCACACCGGCGTGCTACATATCAAAAATTAGTTCTTTATTGTGTGAGGTGTGCTATTACTTTTATAAGCGATCGGAGTGGGCGTGGCCGAGCTATTAACGATCAAACACGGTCATTTCCCATTGAAATGTATTGAATGCTAGTTTTAGCACTGGTAGCATTGGTAAAATGGGGCCCCTTTTAAGTGGTACTGCTACTGTGTCATTGCCAGCAAAGGGGGTCCTACAAGGGGTACTGATACAGCAGCAGCGACAGCACTGTAATTCAATGGCAGATTAAACCAGCAGCTTCATTAGGATGACAATCATCCACATTATTAAGACCCCCTGGTCCTTTGGCTGCTTTATTAGGGACATTGTCCAAACATCACCAAATCTAACATGACTCATCTCGGCCACACCCTGTTAGCGGTTTTGATGTTAGCATTAGCATGCTAACATGCTAATTTTTAAACATGCTCCAAACGTCACCAAATTTACAGTGACGCAACTTGGCCACGCCCTGTTACCGTTTTTGATGTTAGCGTTAGCATGCTAACATGCTAATTGTTAAACATGCTCCAAACATCACCAAATTTAACGTCACGCATCTTGGACACGCCCTGTTAGCGTTTCTGATGTTAGCATGCTAGCATTAGCATGCTAACATGCTAATTTTTAAACATGCTCCAAACGTCACCAAATTTACAGTGACGCATCTCGGCCACGCCCTGTTACCGTTTTTGATGTTAGCGTTAGCATGCTAACATGCTAATTGTTAAACATGCTCCAAACATCACCAAATTTAACGTCACGCATCTTGGACACGCCCTGTTAGCGTTTCTGATGTTAGCATGCTAGCATTAGCATGCTAACATGCTAATTTTTAAACATGCTCCAAACGTCACCAAATTTCATGTGAAGCACCTTGGCCAAGCCCTGTTAGCATTTTTGATGTTACCATGCCCGCGCTCCTACGAAAAACGCCCGGACAGGCCCATCAAAATTTCCCTGGAATTTTGGCTTCTAGTTTGGGCCTGTCAGCATGACAGACCACTTACTATTGTGCTGGACCAGCAAAAAAGGACACGTCTTACGTTCAAGGCTGCCACGCAAAAACCGTGAAACGTACAGAAACAACGGAGTGGTCAGGCCGAAGGCCTGACCACTCCGCACAATATGACGTATTGTTTATTTTGGTAGGTCGTACGGCCCGCCCACAAATCAGGTTCAAAGTGTAAAAAGTACCGTTTACTATCGTGCTGGGAACACGTTTTTGGCTCCCTGTGACCAGCCGTAAAAGCTAGAGACACGGGAGTCGAGGCGAGGCCGAAGGCCTCGCCGAGACACACAATCTGACATATTGGATGTGTTGCTACCAGCAACAGTGGTCAGGAAAACATGGGACATAGGGAAGAAGGGCAAAAAGGCCATGTCTCGCATTTGTGGCTGCCACGCTAAGGCCGTCAGACGCACAAAAAAAACGGAGAGGTCAGGCCGAAGGCCTGACCTCTCCGCACAAAATGACATATTGATTGCTTGTTTGGGGACTACAGGAGGGCCACAAATTGTGATCAAAACATTAAAAGTGTGAAAAAATTTGGTTTCTTAAGATTTGCGAACAAACGCTTCACAGCACACACACAAGTCTCATATCAAATCGTGCGGCTTGTCGTTACGCACGGTTTGACGTATGGCTCGGCTCGGCCGGATTACGGTCCGCGCGCAATTCGCCAAAAAGCGTTTTCGGAACGCGTTTATTATCCTAGTCCAAAATTGGACTTTTTTGGACTTTGTGTCCAGATGGTTTGACATAGAAAAAAGTTTTTAATGGTGTCTCGTAGATCTCATCAAGACTGATGTTTTGACGTATGGTTTATCTATGTCTGATTTACGGATCATTGACAAATTTGAAAAAACAAAAAAGTGTCAATGGAAAAAAAAAAACTTTATTTTTTTTATTATTATTATTATTATTTCAGACTTTTTCGGCACTTAATGCGGGTCGTACCGAAGCACGCACACCGGCATGCTATATATCAAAAATTAGTACTATATTGTGTGAGGTGTGCTATTACTTTTATAAGCGATCGGACTGGGCGTGGCCGAGCTATTAACGCTCAAACAGGGTCATTTTCCCATTAGAATGCATTGAATGCTAATTTTAGCATTGGTAGCATTGGTAAAATGGGGCCCCTTTTAAGTGGTACTGCTACTGTGTCATTGCCAGCAAAGGGGGTCCTACAAGGGGTACTGATACAGCAGCAGCGACAGCACTGTGATTCAATGGCAGGTTAAACCAGCAGCTTCATTAGGATGACAATCATCCACATTATTAAGACCCCCTGGTCCTTTGGCTGCTTTATTAGGGACATTGTCCAAACGTCACCAAATCTAACATGACGCATCTCGGCCACACCCTGTTAGCGGTTTTGATGTTAGCGTTAGCATGCTAACATGCTAATTTTTAAACATGCTCCAAACGTCACCAAATTTACAGTGACGCATCTCGGCCACGCCCTGTTACCATTTTTGATGTTAGCGTTAGCATGCTAACATGCTAATTGTTAAACATGCTCCAAACATCACCAAATTTAACGTCACGCATCTTGGACACGCCCTTTTAGCGTTTCTGATGTTAGCATGCTAGCATTAGCATGCTAACATGCTAATTTTTAAACATGCTCCAAACGTCACCAAATTTACAGTGACGCATCTTGGCCACGCCCTGTTACCGTTTTTGATGTTAGCATTAGCATGCTAACATGCTAATTGTTAAACATGCTCCAAACATCACCAAATTTTACGTCACGCATCTTGGACACGCCCTGTTAGCGTTTCTGATGTTAGCATGCTAGCATTAGAATGCTAACATGCTAATTTTTAAACATGCTCCAAACGTCACCAAATTTACAGTGACTCATCTTGGCCACGCCCTGTTAGCGTTTTTGATGTTAGCATGCTAGCATTAGCATGTTAACATGCTAATTTTTAAACATGCTCCAAACAACACCAAATTTCATGTGAAGCACCTTGGCCAAGCCCTGTTAGCATTTTTGATGTTAGCATGCCCGCGCTCCTACGAAAAACGCCCGGACAGGCCCATCAAAATTTCCCCTGGAATTTTGGCTTCTAGTTTATTATTATTATTATTATTATTATTTCAGCCTTTTTTCGGCACTTAATGCGGGTCGTACCGAAGCACGCACACCGGCGTGCTACATATCAAAAATTAGTTCTTTATTGTGTGAGGTGTGCTATTACTTTTATAAGCGATCGGAGTGGGCGTGGCCGAGCTATTAACGATCAAACACGGTCATTTCCCATTGAAATGTATTGAATGCTAGTTTTAGCACTGGTAGCATTGGTAAAATGGGGCCCCTTTTAAGTGGTACTGCTACTGTGTCATTGCCAGCAAAGGGGGTCCTACAAGGGGTACTGATACAGCAGCAGCGACAGCACTGTAATTCAATGGCAGATTAAACCAGCAGCTTCATTAGGATGACAATCATCCACATTATTAAGACCCCCTGGTCCTTTGGCTGCTTTATTAGGGACATTGTCCAAACATCACCAAATCTAACATGACTCATCTCGGCCACACCCTGTTAGCGGTTTTGATGTTAGCATTAGCATGCTAACATGCTAATTTTTAAACATGCTCCAAACGTCACCAAATTTACAGTGACGCAACTTGGCCACGCCCTGTTACCGTTTTTGATGTTAGCGTTAGCATGCTAACATGCTAATTGTTAAACATGCTCCAAACATCACCAAATTTAACGTCACGCATCTTGGACACGCCCTGTTAGCGTTTCTGATGTTAGCATGCTAGCATTAGCATGCTAACATGCTAATTTTTAAACATGCTCCAAATGTCACCAAATTTACAGTGACGCATCTCGGCCACGCCCTGTTACCGTTTTTGATGTTAGCGTTAGCATGCTAACATGCTAATTGTTAACATGCTCCAAACATCACCAAATTTAACGTCACGCATCTTGGACACGCCCTGTTAGCGTTTCTGATGTTAGCATGCTAGCATTAGCATGCTAACATGCTAATTTTTAAACATGCTCCAAACGTCACCAAATTTCATGTGAAGCACCTTGGCCAAGCCCTGTTAGCATTTTTGATGTTACCATGCCCGCGCTCCTACGAAAAACGCCCGGACAGGCCCATCAAAATTTCCCCTGGAATTTTGGCTTCTAGTTATTATTATTATTATTTCAGCCTTTTTTCGGCACTTAATGCGGGTCGTACCGAAGCACGCACACCGGCGTGCTACATATCAAAAATTAGTTCTTTATTGTGTGAGGTGTGCTATTACTTTTATAAGCGATCGGAGTGGGCGTGGCCGAGCTATTAACGATCAAACACGGTCATTTCCCATTGAAATGTATTGAATGCTAGTTTTAGCACTGGTAGCATTGGTAAAATGGGGCCCCTTTTAAGTGGTACTGCTACTGTGTCATTGCCAGCAAAGGGGGTCCTACAAGGGGTACTGATACAGCAGCAGCGACAGCACTGTAATTCAATGGCAGATTAAACCAGCAGCTTCATTAGGATGACAATCATCCACATTATTAAGACCCCCTGGTCCTTTGGCTGCTTTATTAGGGACATTGTCCAAACATCACCAAATCTAACATGACTCATCTCGGCCACACCCTGTTAGCGGTTTTGATGTTAGCATTAGCATGCTAACATGCTAATTTTTAAACATGCTCCAAACGTCACCAAATTTACAGTGACGCAACTTGGCCACGCCCTGTTACCGTTTTTGATGTTAGCGTTAGCATGCTAACATGCTAATTGTTAAACATGCTCCAAACATCACCAAATTTAACGTCACGCATCTTGGACACGCCCTGTTAGCGTTTCTGATGTTAGCATGCTAGCATTAGCATGCTAACATGCTAATTTTTAAACATGCTCCAAACGTCACCAAATTTACAGTGACGCATCTCGGCCACGCCCTGTTACCGTTTTTGATGTTAGCGTTAGCATGCTAACATGCTAATTGTTAAACATGCTCCAAACATCACCAAATTTAACGTCACGCATCTTGGACACGCCCTGTTAGCGTTTCTGATGTTAGCATGCTAGCATTAGCATGCTAACATGCTAATTTTTAAACATGCTCCAAACGTCACCAAATTTCATGTGAAGCACCTTGGCCAAGCCCTGTTAGCATTTTTGATGTTAGCATGCCCGCGCTCCTACGAAAAACGCCCGGACAGGCCCATCAAAATTTCCCCTGGAATTTTGGCTTCTAGTTATTATTATTATTATTTCAGACTTTTTCGGCACTTAATGCGGGTCGTACCGAAGCACGCACACCGGCGTGCTATATATCAAAAATTAGTACTATATTGTGTGAGGTGTGCTATTACTTTTATAAGCGATCGGACTGGGCGTGGCCGAGCTATTAACGCTCAAACAGGGTCATTTTCGCATTAGAATGCATTGAATGCTAGTTTTAGCACTGGTAGCATTGGTAAAATGGGGCCCCTTTTAAGTGGTACTGCTACTGTGTCATTGCCAGCAAAGGGGGTCCTACAAGGGGTACTGATACAGCAGCAGCGACAGCACTGTAATTCAATGGCAGATTAAACCAGCAGCTTCATTAGGATGACAATCATCCACATTATTAAGACCCCCTGGTCCTTTGGCTGCTTTATTAGGGACATTGTCCAAACATCACCAAATCTAACATGACTCATCTCGGCCACACCCTGTTAGCGGTTTTGATGTTAGCATTAGCATGCTAACATGCTAATTTTTAAACATGCTCCAAACGTCACCAAATTTACAGTGACGCATCTTGGCCACGCCCTGTTACCGTTTTTGATGTAGCATTAGCATGCTAACATGCTAATTTTTAAACATGCTCCAAACGTCACCAAATTTACAGTGACGCATCTTGGCCACGCCCTGTTACCGTTTTGATGTTAGCATTAGCATGCTAACATGCTAATTGTTAAACATGCTCCAAACATCACCAAATTTAACGTCACGCATCTTGGACACGCCCTGTTAGCGTTTCTGATGTTAGCATGCTAGCATTAGCATGCTAACATGCTAATTTTTAAACATGCTCCAAACGTCACCAAATTTACAGTGACGCATCTCGGCCACGCCCTGTTACCGTTTTTGATGTTAGCGTTAGCATGCTAACATGCTAATTGTTAAACATGCTCCAAACATCACCAAATTTAACGTCACGCATCTTGGACACGCCCTGTTAGCGTTTCTGATGTTAGCATGCTAGCATTAGCATGCTAACATGCTAATTTTTAAACATGCTCCAAACGTCACCAAATTTCATGTGAAGCACCTTGGCCAAGCCCTGTTAGCATTTTTGATGTTAGCATGCCCGCGCTCCTACGAAAAACGCCCGGACAGGCCCATCAAAATTTCCCCTGGAATTTGGCTTCTAGTTATTATTATATTATTTCAGCCTTTTTTCGGCACTTAATGCGGGTCGTACCGAAGCACGCACACCGGCGTGCTACATATCAAAATTAGTTCTTTATTGTGTGAGGTGTGCTATTACTTTATAAGCGATCGGAGTGGGCGTGGCCGAGCTATTAACGATCAAACACGGTCATTTCCCATTGAAATGTATTGAATGCTAGTTTTAGCACTGGTAGCATTGGTAAAATGGGGCCCCTTTTAAGTGGTACTGCTACTGTGTCATTGCCAGCAAAGGGGGTCCTACAAGGGGTACTGATACAGCAGCAGCGACAGCACTGTAATTCAATGGCAGATTAAACCAGCAGCTTCATTAGGATGACAATCAGTCCACATTATTAAGACCCCCTGGTCCTTTGGCTGCTTTATTAGGGACATTGTCCAAACATCACCAAATCTAACATGACTCATCTCGGCCACACCCTGTTAGCGGTTTTGATGTTAGCATTAGCATGCTAACATGCTAATTTTTAAACATGCTCCAAACGTCACCAAATTTACAGTGACGCATCTTGGCCACGCCCTGTTACCGTTTTGATGTTAGCATTAGCATGCTAACATGCTAATTTTTAAACATGCCTCCAAACGTCACCAAATTTACAGTACGCAATCTTGGCCACGCCCTGTTACCGTTTTGATGTTAGCGTTAGCATGCTAACCTGCTAAATTGTTAAACATGCTCCAAACATCACCAAATTTAACGTCCGCATCTTGGACACGCCCTGTTAGCGTTTCTGATGTTAGCATGCTAGCATTAGCATGCTAACATGCTAATTTTTAAACATTGCTCCAAACGTCACCAAAAATTTACAGTGACGCATCTTGGCCACGCCTGTTACCGTTTTTGATGTTAGCGTTAGCATGCTAACATGCTAATTGTTAAACATGCTCCAAACATCACCAAATTTAACGGTCACGCAATCTTGGACACCGCCCTTGTTAGCGTTTCTGATGTTAGCATGCTAGCATTAGCATGCTAACATGCTAATTTTAAACATGCTCCAAACGTCACCAAATTCATGTGAAGCACCTTGGCCAAGCCCTGTTAGCATTTTTGATGTTAGCATGCCCGCGCTCCTACGAAAAACGCCCGGACAGGCCCATCAAAATTTCCCCTGGAATTTTGGCTTCTAGTTTGGGCCTGTCAGCATGACAGACCACTTACTATTGTGCTGGACCAGCAAAAAAGGACACGTCTTACGTTCAAGGCTGCCACGCAAAAACCGTGAAACGTACAGAAACAACGGAGTGGTCCAGGCCGAAGGCCTGACCACTCCGCACAATATGACGTATTGTTTATTTTGGTAGGTCGTACGGCCCGCCCACAAATCGGGTTCAAAGTGTAAAAAGTACCGTTTACTATCGTTCTGGGAAACAGGTTTTTGGCTCCCTGTGACCAGCCGTAAAAGCTAGAGACACGGGAGTCGAGGCGAGGCCGAAGGCCTCGCCGAGACACACAATCTGACATGTGGATGTGTTGCTACCAGCAACAGTGGTCAGGAAAACATGGGACATAGGGAAGAAGGGCAAAAATGCCATGTCTCGCATTTGTGGCTGCCACGCTAAGGCCGTCAGACGCACAAAAAAAACGGAGAGGTCAGGCCGAAGGCCTGACCTCTCCGCACAAAATGACGTATTGATTGCTTGTTTGGGGACTACAGGAGGGCCACAAATTGTGATCAAAACATTAAAAGTGTGAAAAATTTGGTTTCTTAAGATTTGCGAACAAACGCTTCACAGCACACACACAAGTCTCATATCAGGTCGTGCGGCTTTTCCTTCCGCACGGTTTGACGTATGGCTCGGCTCGGCCGGATTTACGGTCCGCGCGCAATTCGCCAAAAAGCGTTTTCGGAACGCGTATCTTATCCTAGTCCAAAATTGGACTTTTTTGGACTTTGTGTCCAGATGGTTTGACATAGAAAAAAGTTTTTAATGGTGTCTCGTAGATCTCATCAAGATCTAATTTTTGACGTATGGTTTGTCTCTGTCTGATTTACGGATTATGCACAAATTTGAAAAAACAAAAAAGTGTCAATGGGAAAAAACAAAAATTTATTTATTTGGGCCTGTCAGCATGACAGACCACTTACTATTGTGCTGGACCAGCAAAAAAGGACACGTCTTACGTTCAAGGCTGCCACGCAAAAACCGTGAAACGTACAGAAACAACGGAGTGGTCAGGCCGAAGGCCTGACCACTCCGCACAATATGACGTATTGTTTATTTTGGTAGGTCGTACGGCCCGCCCACAAATCGGGTTCAAAGTGTAAAAAGTACCGTTTACTATCGTTCTGGGAACAGGTTTTTGGCTCCCTGTGACCAGCCGTAAAAGCTAGAGACACGGGAGTCGAGGCGAGGCCGAAGGCCTCGCCGAGACACACAATCTGACATATTGGATGTGTTGCTACCAGCAACAGTGGTCAGGAAAACATGGGACATAGGGAAGAAGGGCAAAAATGCCATGTCTCGCATTTGTGGCTGCCACGCTAAGGCCGTCAGACGCACAAAAAAAACGGAGAGGTCAGGCCGAAGGCCTGACCTCTCCGCACAAAATGACGTATTGATTGCTTGTTTGGGGACTACAGGAGGGCCACAAATTGTGATCAAAACATTAAAAGTGTGAAAAAATTTGGTTTCTTAAGATTTGCGAACAAAACGCTTCACAGCACACACACAAGTCTCATATCAGGTCGTGCGGCTTTTCCTTCCGCACGGTTTGACGTATGGCTCGGCTCGGCCGGATTTACGGTCCGCGCGCAATTCGCCAAAAAGCGTTTTCGGAACGCGTATCTTATCCTAGTCCAAAATTGGACTTTTTTGGACTTTGTGTCCAGATGGTTTGACATAGAAAAAAGTTTTTAATGGTGTCTCGTAGATCTCATCAAGATCTAATTTTTGACGTATGGTTTGTCTCTGTCTGATTTACGGATTATGCACAAATTTGAAAAAACAAAAAAGTGTCAATGGGAAAAAACAAAATTTATTTATTATTATATTATTATTTCAGCCTTTTTTCGGCACTTAATGCGGGTCGTACCGAAGCACGCACACCGGCGTGCTACATATCAAAAATTAGTTCTTTATTGTGTGAGGTGTGCTATTACTTTTATAAGCGATCGGAGTGGGCGTGGCCGAGCTATTAACGATCAAACACGGTCATTTCCCATTGAAATGTATTGAATGCTAGTTTTAGCACTGGTAGCATTGGTAAAATGGGGCCCCTTTTAAGTGGTACTGCTACTGTGTCATTGCCAGCAAAGGGGGTCCTACAAGGGGTACTGATACAGCAGCAGCGCCAGCACTGTAATTCAATGGCAGATTAAACCAGCAGCTTCATTAGGATGACAATCATCCACATTATTAAGACCCCCTGGTCCTTTGGCTGCTTTATTAGGGACATTGTCCAAACATCACCAAATCTAACATGACTCATCTCGGCCACACCCTGTTAGCGTTTTGATGTTAGCATTAGCATGCTAACATGCTAATTTTTAAACATGCTCCAAACGTCACCAAATTTACAGTGACGCATCTTGGCCACGCCCTGTTACCGTTTTTGATGTTAGCATTAGCATGCTAACATGCTAATTTTTAAACATGCTCCAAACGTCACCAAATTTACAGTGACGCAGCTTGGCCACGCGCTGTTACCGTGTTTGATGTTAGCCATTAGCATGCTAACATGCTAATTGTTAAACATGCTCCAAACATCACAAAATTACCGTCACGCATCTTGGACACGCCCTGTTACCGTTTCTGGATGTTAGCATGCTAGCATTAGCATGCTAACATGCTAATTTTGAAAACATGCTCCAAACGTCACCAAATTTACAGTGACTCATCTTGGCCACGCCCGTTACCATTTTTGATGTTAGCGTTAGCATGCTAACATGCTAATTGTTAAACTTTTGCTCTCCAACATCACCAAATTTAACGTCACGCATCTTGGACACGCCCTGTTAGCGTTTCTGATGTTAGCATGCTAGCATTAGCATGCTAACATGCTAATTTTTTAAACATGCTCCAAACGTCACCAAATTTACAGTGACGCATGTCGGCCACGCCCTGTTAACATTTTTGATGTTAGCATTAGCATGCTAACATGCTAATTGTTAAACATGCTCCAAACATCACCAAATTTTAACGTCACGCATCTTGGACACGCCCTGTTAGCGTTTCTGATGTTAGCATGCTAGCATTAGCATGCTAACATGCTAATTTTAAACATGCTCCAAACGTCACCAAATTTCATGTGAAGACCTTGGCCAAGCCCTGTTAGCATTTTTGATGTTAGCATGCCCGCGCTCCTACGAAAAACGCGCCGGACAGGCCCATCAAATTTCCCCTGGAATTTTGGCTTCTAGTTATTATTATTATTATTTCAGCCTTTTTTCGGCACTTAATGCGGGGTCGTACCGAAGCACGCACACCGGCGTGCCTACATATCAAAAATTAGTTCTTTATTGTGTGAGGTGTGCTATTACTTTTATAAGCGATCGGAGTGGGCGTGGCCGAGCTATTAACGAATCAAACACGGTCATTTCCCATTGAAATGTATTGAATGCTAGTTTTAGCCACTGGTAGCATTGGTAAATGGGGCCCCCTTTTAAGTGGTACTGCTACTGTGTCATTGCCAGCAAAGGGGGTCCTACAAGTGGTACTGATACAGCAGCAGCGACAGCACTGTAATTCAATGGCAGATTAAACCAGCAGCTTCATTAGGATGACAATCATCCACATTATTAAGACCCCCTGGTCCTTTGGCTGCTTTATTAGGGACATTGTCCAAACATCACCAAATCTAACATGACTCATCTCGGCCACACCCTGTTAGCGGTTTTGATGTTAGCATTAGCATGCTAACATGCTAATTTTTAAACATGCTCCAAACGTCACCAAATTTACAGTGACGCATCTCGGCCACGCCCTGTTTCCATTTTTGATGTTAGCGTTAGCATGCTAACATGCTAATTGTTAAACATGCTCCAAACATCACCAAATTTAACGTCACGCATCTTGGACACGCCCTGTTAGCGTTTCTGATGTTAGCATGCTAGCATTAGCATGCTAACATGCTATTTTTAAACATGCTCCAAACGTCACCAAATTTACAGTGACGCATCTCGGCCACGCCCTGTTACCGTTTTTGATGTTAGCGTTAGCATGCTAACATGCTAATTGTTAAACATGCTCCAAACATCACCAAATTTAACGTCACGCATCTTGGACACGCCCTGTTAGCGTTTCTGATGTTAGCATGCTAGCATTAGCATGCTAACATGCTAATTTTTAAACATGCTCCAAACGTCACCAAATTTCATGGGAAGCACCTTGGCCAAGCCCTGTTAGCATTTTGATGTTAGCATGCCCGCGCTCCTAGCGAAAAACGCCCCGGACAGGCCCATCAAAATTTCCCCTGGAATTTTAGGGCTTCTAGTTATTATTATTATTTCAGCCTCGCTCTTCGGCAATTAATGCGGGTCGTTACCGAAGCACGCACACCGGCGTGCTATATATCAAAAATTAGTACTATATTGTGTGAGGTGTGCTATTACTTTTTATAAGCGATCGGACTGGGCGTGGCCGAGCTATTAACGCTCAAACAGGGTCATTTTCCCATTAGAACGCATTGAATGCTAATTTTAGCATTGGTAGCTTTGGTAAAATGGGGCCCCTTTAAGTGTTACTTGCTACTGTGTCATTGCAGCAAAGGGGGTCCTACAAGGGGTACTGATACAGCAGCAGCGCCAGCACTGTGTTTTCAATGGCAGATTAAACCAGCAGCTTCATTAGGATGACAATCATCCACATTATTAAGACCACCTGGTCCTTTGGCTGCTTTATTAGGGACATTGTCCAAACGTCACCAAATCTAACATGACGCATCTCGGCCACACCCTGTTAGCGGTTTTGATGTTAGCATTAGCATGCTAACATGCTAATTTTTAAACATGCTCCAAACGTCACCAAATTTTCAGTGACGCATCTCGGCCACGCCCCTGTTACCATTTTTGATGTTAGCGTTAGCATGCTAACATGCTAATTGTTAAACATGCTCCAAACATCACCAAATTTAACGTCACGCATCTTGGACACGCCCTGTTAGCGTTTCTGATGTTAGCATGCTAATGCTAGCATGCTAATTTTTAAACATGCTCCAAACGTCACCAAATTTACAGTGACGCATCTTGGCCACGCCCTGTTACCGTTTTTGATGTTAGCATTAGCATGCTAACATGCTAATTGTTAAACTGCTCCAAACATCACCAAATTTAACGTCACGCATCTTGGACACGCCCTGTTAGCGTTTCTGATGTTAGCATGCTAGCATTAGCATGCTAACATGCTAATTTTTAAACATGCTCCAAACGTCACCAATTTCATGTGAAGCACCTTGGCCAAGCCCTGTTAGCATTTTTGATGTTCCATGCCCGCGCTCCTACGAAAAACGCCCGGACAGGCCCATCAAAATTTCCCCTGGAATTTTGGCTTCTAGTTATTATTATTATTATTTCAGCCTTTTTTCGGCACTTAATGCGGGTCGTACCGAAGCACGCACACCGGCGTTGCTACCATATCAAAAATTAGTTCTTTATTGTGTGAGGTGTGCTATTACTTTTATAAGCGATCGGAGTGGGCGTGGCCGAGCTATTAACGATCAAAACACGGTCATTTCCCATTGAAATGTATTGAATGCTAGTTTTAGCACTGGTAGCATTGGTTAAAATGGGGCCCCTTTTAAGTGGTACCTGCTACTGTGTCATTGCCAGCAAAGGGGGGTCCTACAAGGGGTACTGATACAGCAGCAGCGACAGCACTGTAAGCAATGGCAGATTAAACCAGCAGCTTCATTAGGATGACAATCATCCACATTATTAAGACCCCCTGGTCCTTTGGCTGCTTTATTAGGGACATTGTCCAAACATCACCAAATCTAACATGACTCATCTCGGCCACACCCTGTTAGCGGTTTTGATGTTAGCATTAGCATGCTAACATGCTAATTTTTAAACATGCTCCAAACGTCACCAAATTTAACGTCACGGCATCTTGGCCACGCCCTGTTACCGTTTTTGATGTTAGCATTAGCATGCTAACATTGCTAATTTTTAAACATGCTCCAAACGTCACCAAATTACAGTGACGCATCTTGGCCACGCCCTGTTACCGTTTTTGATGTTAGCAATTAGCATAGCTAACATGCTAATTGTTAAACATGCTCCAAACATCACCCAATTTAACGTCACGCATCTTGGACACGCCCTGTTAGCGTTTCTGATGTTAGCATGCTAGCATTAGCATGCTAACATGCTAATTTTTAAACATGCTCCAAACGTCACCAAATTTACAGTGACGCATCTTGGCCACGCCCTGTTACCGTTTTTGATGTTAGCGTTAGCATGCTAACATGTAATTGTTAAACATGCTCCAAACATCACCAAATTTAACGTCACGCATCTTGGACACGCCCTGTTAGCGTTTCTTGATGTTAGCATGCTAGCATTAGCATGCTAACATGCTAATTTTTAAACATGCTCCAACGTCACCCCAAATTTTCATTGTGAAGCACCTTGGCCAAGCCCTGTTAGCATTTTTTGATGTTAGCATGCCCGCGCTCCTACGAAAAACGCCCGGACAGGCCCATCAAAATTTCCCCTGGAATTTTGGCTTCTAGTTATTATTATTATTTCAGCCTCGCTCTTCGGCAATTAATGCGGTCGTACCGAAGCACGCACACCGGCGTGCTATATATCAAAATTAGTACTATATTGTGTGAGGTGTTGCTATTACTTTTATAAGCGATTCGGGACTGGGCGTGGCCGAGCCTATTACGCTCAAACAGGGTCATTTTCCCATTAGAACGCATTGAATGCTAATTTTAGCATTGGTAGCATTGGTAAAATGGGGCCCCTTTTAAGTGGTACTGCTACTGTTGTCATTGCCAGCAAAGGGGGTCCTACAAGGGGTACTGATACAGCAGCAGCGCCAGCACTGTGATTCAATGGCAGGTTAAACCAGCAGCTTCATTAGGATGGACAATCATCCACATTATTAAGACCACCTGGTCCTTTGGCTGCTTTATTAGGGACATTGTCCAAACGTCACCAAATCTAACATGACGCATCTCGGCCACACCCTGTTAGCGGTTTTGATGTTAGCATTAGCATGCTAACATGCTAATTTTTAAACATGCTCCAAACGTCACCAAATTTTCAGTGACGCATACTCGGCCACGCCCTGTTACCATTTTTGATGTTAGCGTTAGCATGCTAACATGCTAATTGTTAAACATGCTCCAAACATCACCAAATTTAACGTCACGCATCTTGGACACGCCCTGTTAGCGTTTCTGATGTTAGCATGCTAGCATTAGCATGCTAACATGCTAATTTTTAAACATGCTCCAAACGTCACCAAATTTACAGTGACGCATCTCGGCCACGCCCTGTTACCGTTTTTTGATGTTAGCATTAGCATGCTAACATGCTAATTGTTAAACATGCTCCAAACATCACCAAATTTAACGTCACGCATCTTGGACACGCCCTGTTAGCGTTTCTGATGTTAGCATGCTAGCATTAGCATGCTAACATGCTAATTGTTAAACATGCTCCAAACATCACCAAATTTAACGTCACGCATCTTGGACCCGCCCTGTTAGCGTTTCTGATGTTAGCATGCTAGCATTAGCATGCTAACATGCTAATTTTTAAACATGCTCCAAACGTCACCAAATTTCATGTGAAGCACCTTGGCCAAGCCCTGTTAGCATTTTTGATGTTAGCATGCCCGCGCTCCTACGAAAAACGCCCGGACAGGCCCCTCAAAATTTCCCCTGGAATTTTGGCTTCTAGTTATTATTATTATTATTTCAGCCTCGCTCTTCGGCAATTAATGCGGGTCGTACCGAACCACGCACACCGGCGTGCTATATATCAAAAATTAGTACTATATTGTGTGAGGTGTGCTATTACTTTTATAAGCGATCGGAGTGGGCGTGGCCGAGCTATTAACGCTCAAACAGGGTCATTTTCCCATTAGAACGCATTGAATGCTAATTTTAGCATTGGTAGCATTGGTAAAATGGGGCCCCTTTTAAGTGGTACTGCTACTGTGTCATTGCCAGCAAAGGGGGTCCTACAAGGGGTACTGATACAGCAGCAGCGACAGCACTGTTTTCAATGGCAGATTAAACCAGCAGCTTCATTAGGATGACAATCATCCACATTATTAAGACCCCCTGGTCCTTTGGCTGCTTTATTAGGGACATTGTCCAAACATCACCAAATCTAACATGACTCATCTCGGCCACACCCTGTTAGCGGTTTTGATGTTAGCATTAGCATGCTAACATGCTAATTTTTAAACATGCTCCAAACGTCACCAAATTTACAGTGACGCATCTTGGCCACGCCCTGTTACCGTTTTTGATGTTAGCATTAGCATGCTAACATGCTAATTTTTAAACATGCTCCAAACGTCACCAAATTTACAGTGACGCATCTTGGCCACGCCCTGTTACCGTTTTTGATGTTAGCGTTAGCATGCTAACATGCTAATTGTTAAACATGCTCCAAACATCACCAAATTTAACGTCACGCATCTTGGACACGCCCTGTTAGCGTTTCTGATGTTAGCATGCTAGCATTAGCATGCTAACATGCTAATTTTTAAACATGCTCCAAACGTCACCAAATTTACAGTGACTCATCTTGGCCACGCCCTGTTAGCGTTTTTGATGTTAGCATGCTAGCATTAGCATGTTAACATGCTAATTTTTAAACATGCTCCAAACAACACCAAATTTCATGTGAAGCACCTTGGCCAAGCCCTGTTAGCATTTTTGATGTTAGCATGCCCGCGCTCCTACGAAAAACGCCCGGACAGGCCCATCAAAATTTCCCCTGGAATTTTGGCTTCTAGTTATCATTATTGTTCTTTGATTTTTGTAATTATGTACTCCTCACCTTACATTTAGGTCATATACACTTTTGTGCCTAAAGTGGTGATCATCAAAGTGATCAAAAGGAGGGAGTTTAGAAGGAAGAATGGGGACCATTCCACATGTTTCACCTTTGGTCATGGAACAGTCAGAAAACAACTGTATCTCACTGTCACGGGTGGGGCTGGACATGGCATGAAGGAGGACGCATTTGTACGATTTCACGCGAACAGGGGGTTAAATACAAACTTCACGAGACAAAGGAACATGAAACACGCACAATGACCCGACGGCGAACAGACACGAACAGGATAGTTTTATACAATTATATAAATAGACACCAGGTGAACACGACCAGGGAACATTACACAGGACGAACATGAAACTCCGGTCCGGACTCCGGATCATGACAGTAATCCCCCCCTCAAAGGCACTACCACTGGGAGTGCCCCCACAAAACGGTCCAGAAAGGGGGGAGAAGTCCATAAGGATGAGTGGCGGCTGTCATGCACCGATCGGCGTCAGACCTGGGCCCAAAGCACGGCGTTGTCTGTGGGGGACCGGCATCCTGCCCGCCGTCCACAGGTACCCGTCACTCCGGTTACCCGTCACTCCGGTCAGTCTCCGGCACGCCCCGCTGGAAAGTTCGCCGCCTCTCTCGTCTCGGTTAACTGCCGGGAGCACCTGAACTGGCGCGACCGGTCTCCCTCGACCCCACGGTAGCTTTCGTAGGCCATCGAGGTCCAGTCGCACGGATTCGTCGGGTACTCCCTCCGCCTCTGGAATCGCCAGGGGGGACATGGACACCATGACAGATCCTCTCGACCCCACGGTAGCTTTCGTAGACCGCCGAGAGTCTGTCACGCTTGGGGAACTGATTAAAAACATGACATGGATCATGGCGGGGAACTGGCGATTACCGGAGGTTGCGTCGCTGGAATCCGGACGAGACGGCGGCGGACGTCCAATACATGGAACCTTGAACTCACTTTAAACCTTGGTGATGTACAAGGCCTAGATGTTTTCCAAACAAGTGTGTTATGCTGGACACGAGACAGATTCTGGTATCCTTGTCCAGGCACCTATGACGAAGCTAGCGTGATACCCTTTCTTACCCACAGTGGTATAAATATGCTTGTGAACTTACTAACAGTTGGAGTTCTTCTTGTGAGTCCTCTCCAAGGTAAATAAACTTGGATAATCAATTGAACTGTCTTCCTTTATTGCAGCTCCCCAGATGGGAAAATTCCCACCACAATGGTCTCCACAGTAGAATGTTGCTGGAGAGAAAGAACGTGGAAGTCAGAATGACCAGGAATTCTATGTTCAGTTGGTGATCATTGACTGTAAGATTGACTGTACTGATAAGAGCACATGTCATCAGCAGTATTTAATAGAAGATTTATGTTTGTTACAGCTTCCCACCATGGAGATGATTGATAGAACGTAGACTGACCGCTGAAATTCAAGAGTGAAGTTACTTTTTAAACAAGTTGGTTTTCAAATGTTTCTTAAAGGTGGTAGTAGTCTCGTCTAGTCGAATGGAGCAGGACAAGTTGTACCACCAGCCAGGGACAACAAAGGAGAACCCGTGAAGAGGGTATTTTTAGTCTCATCACCTCATAGTAGCTGATGCCAGGAAGCTCCAGTCTGCACCACGTGTTACACCAGAGTGTAGATGAAGCTGAAGTGTTAAGGGGTGATGGGGGGAGTTGACTTGGCTGCAGTCTGCTTCTTCAGCAATAGATGTTGAAGATTTTTTGGCAGACAGCATTGGGTCACATGACCAAACCCATTTTAATCTGGTGATGCCCATCAGCTCGATCAAGAGAGAGCCATGCATCATGATGCATTAAGGTGGACATGCTGAACTGTATATAAGAATCTTGTTTCCTGGTAACCATGGCGACCTGTCTAAAAACAGAAACGTTGCCAGGAAGTGGGGAGGAAAGAGTTGTGGGCAAAGATTTGCATTTCTCATTATGTTAGAACCCACAAGACACTATACATTTGACCATAACTCTACCATGTTGGTATAAAATTGTATGTCCTGGCAGGTTGGAACAGTCTTTTTTATTTTGTACTGTGAGAATGTGACATGTGCAGAATGAGGGCAACAAGGTGACCCTGCAGGTATAGTCCTGCCTATAAATTCATAACTGAGTTGTTAATATGTTCAGATTTTTTATGTTTCCTTGTGTTCAGAAAGATTTATCTACAAATTCTTCAGAATTGAAACTATTTCTCTGAGCATCACCCTGTTCAATTTACTGTCCGGCTGCTGCCTTGACGACTGTGTTTCCTTATTATCTGCTTCCTCTGTTACTTCCTGTTTCTATTTAGGGCTTAATTATATGTGACATTAAAACTGTAAAGTGAAAATATATTCCTGGTCAACGTCTGCATTATCGAAGAGAAGAACTTTAAAGGTTTGGGTGTTTAGACTTGACACACCGGAGGCAATAAGAGAAATCACATACAAATCACATCAAAACATAGGGGGTGCCCACAAAGAACAACAGTGTCTTGGAGGAAGCTCTGACACTCCATGCATTTATTTATGGTCTGGGCTTTTGGAACGGCCGTGATACAGGTTGTGATGTTAAATAAACCAGGTATTGATGTTAAATAAATCCTGAGCGAGCCTCAGAACTAGGAGCCTGTCGAGCTGTCCGTTCCTTCCAGAGCTTCGCCTGTCCTCCTACCTGCAGTGAGGGATGAAGGTTGTGTGGGACTTGCAGCAATGTGATGTTTTCCTTCCGGGAAAGCGATAGGGAGGACATAACAATCACTTCACTTTAAATTTCATTCTTCAGGACCTCAGTGGACACGCCCCCATAGTTTCAGGGCATATTTACTCATGGTGTTCAGGCCTCATTATATAGTGATCTTTTATCTAAAATTTGGACGGGTGCTTGCTACTCACTGAAGAATTTATCAGTCAGAGGGAAATCTTGATCAAAATAGTCTTTGGGTTTGTCTGAAACCGTTTAAGACGAGGGTTTTGGTTAAATGGTTTAACTTTGAATGGGTGTCTTTAGTGCAAGAAATGTTCAAATATGGCAACCCTTACTTTCATCAAAATTCATTTGAAATAATTTCAAAAGACAAATTTCCAGAAAAGTAGAATTTTTTTCAGCTGCTTTTTGTATTGGAGACCAAAAAAAAACCAAAATGAATTCAAAACAATTAAAATCCAGCTTTTCAAAAGCAGAAAAACAGTCACCACACACACACACACCACACACACCACACAAACACACACACACACACACACCAGACACACACTTTCCCAAAGACCTTTAAGAATGCATTTCACTGAACCACATTGGCAGTCTTTGGCAAAGTCACCCTAAACAGAAGGTGGCCTGAAGGTGTTCAGAGGTCCGAAATCACATAATTAATATGCCCCATAGAGGCCGTTTAATAGTGAAAAAACAACAGGTATGTGAAGGTGGTGGTGACAGTATCACCGAGAGGTTTTCCCTAAAGTGGAAGAGCTGAATTGCAGTCCACGATCTGAAACAATATCCTGCGAGATTCCATGTAAACGCAACCTCTCTCTATCTCAGTCGGTGATCCCCACATGCTTCAAGGAGTCCATCATCGTTCCGGTCCCGAAGAAACCCCATCCTGCCTCCCTCAACATCTACCGCCTTGTAGCCCTCACCTCAGTATTGATGAAGATCTTTGAACGGCTGGTCAGAGACTTCATCATTTCTTCATTACTGGACACACTCGACCCAACCGATCCACAGATGAAGCCATCACACATCTCCTCCACACAGCACTCACCCACCTGGACACTCGGAAGGGAAATTATGTTAAAATGCTCTTCATTGACTACAGTTCAGCATTTAACACAATAATCCCTTCCACACTCACCACCAAGCTGGAGCACCTGGGACTCAGCTCATCTCTCTGTCAGTGGATCTCCAACTTCCTAACCGGGAGACCACAGGCAGTAAGGATGGGTGGACATGTCTCAGCCTCCATCACCCTCAGCACTGGAGCCCCCCAGGGCTGTGTTTGAGCCCCCTGCTGTACTCCCTGTACACCCATGACTGTACAGCCACTACTAACTCCACCACCATCATCTTCAAGTTTGCTGATGACACCGTCATGGTGGACCTGATCTCCGACATCGACGAGACGGCCAACCTGGAGGAGGTTGGAAATCTGGTGAACTGGTGCCAGAGGAACAATCTCCACCTGAACTCAATTCCCCTAGAAATCCTTGCACAAACTTTTAATTAGATTTTTTAACTTGCACATTTAACTTGTTATACTTTGTCACTTTATACTTTGACTCCACCTATTTGCACACCTTCACCCTACCTGTTACACATATTTTATGTGTTTGGTTAAAAACATAAAAGTGTAATATTTGGTTATGTTTGCAATATTTGCCATACTGTGGTCTGTACAGTCGCTAAAGCATTTCACTGCATATCATACCGTGTATGACTGTGTATGTGACAAATAAAATTAGAATTTGAACACCTTGAAAAAGCGGTCTATGATGGAAAGTGTAGTGTTTTTCCCCCTGTGTCCAGGAGACTGGTGGGTCCAGGTCCATTGCAGAATTGGTAGGGGGTGAAGAGGTCCAGCAGATGCCTACAAATAGTTCTTGGTGTCCGGAGTGAAAGACGGAGAGGGGGCGCTGACCAGAGAGAACAGAAGTGTGCCCCCCCAGTGCAGGACAACTTGACAACAGGACGTGGCATGTGTAAGGAACCCAGAGGAACGTTGGTGGGTTGAGGGTCAGATACCTGGGTGGCACGGACCTAATTCTCCAGGGTCCAGCACGGGGACACAGAATACGTGTGTATGACAGAATGGGCAACAGAACAGAGCTGGTGGTGTCTATGGGGTACTGACAGGAAACAGCATCTTCCTCGATATTCTTGGTACTTGCGCAATATGAGATGGCGTGCTCAATGAATAAAGCCCACCAGGCTTGTCTGGGGATAAGCTTGGTGTATTGACAGGAGGTTGTGCACACAACGAAAATGTGTCCTCTGTATTTAAACCATCACCTTTAGTTAGCAGTGGGCAGCCATGACAGGCACTTGGGGAGCAGTGTGTGGGGACGGTGCTTTTCTCAGAGGGTGAGTGGTGCACCCACTCTTGCTCCAGGGAGACTGTCCTGTAACTACTACTGATTGTAAGTCGCTCTGGATAAGGGCGTCTGATAAATGCTGTAAATGTGCACCCTGAGGTAAGATGGCAAATCCCAGGAATGTGGTAAAGCACTTATGTGAGGCACACTGTTCCACTGTACAGTACAGCCGGTATTGCAAGCAACCTGTTAAGTACGGCTCTCATACACTGAATGTGTGTTTCTATTGATGGAGAGTGGATTAAAACATTATTGAGACACCCACGGTCCCAGCATGGCCCTCACGGTGAACTGCTGAAAGACAGAAGGTGTGTTGCACAGCCCAAATAATCAAACTTTCATTATGGCCAGAAGGGGTGATGAAAGCTGTCTGGTTCCCACTCGTCACCCTCTCTGATGCAAACGATGCAGTTTTGCAGCCCCCTGTCCTTTTTGGAGACAAAAAAAACTTGTTTTAGGCCGTATTGTCCCATTTTTCAGGGCATCAAAGATGAATTCACTACATCCAGGTACAAAGACTTGGGCTTTGGTGATGCAGACAGAACTGGACTGGGTTTAGGGTGGAGGCAGACATGATAGCAGTGGGCACCCCATTCAACTAAGACCAGGAGAAATGGAGGTCATGTTGAACCTGCCAGGAATGTTCCAGCAGAAGAGGTGAGGCACATGATCAGGAAATGGCTGGTTTCAGAATGAGTGTCCAAACAGAGGTGGATGGGGGTGGTTTGAACCGTCAACAGATGTGATGGCTATGGGTGCAGTCGTGTGTGGGAGAGATTTACAGATGGGCCCAAGTTGCCTAGTCATTGATGTGTTGACGATGGCTGAGAGACCACAGGTCTGGGTTGTGCAAGCATGTGACTGTCAATACGTATGGTGAGTTGAACTAAAACGTCATACAAAGCTGTCAGTTCACAGCTTTATGGGGTGCCAAACCTTCATAAAAAAGCACATACAAAACATGTGCCACCAGAGTAGTGGAGGACAGACGTAGATGATGTAAATGTGAAGATACCTCCGCCACACTATTGGGATGAAAAAAGGCAACCCGTGGGAGGTTGTGCCCTACAAGCACATCACTCAGCCACCAGGTCATGTACAGACTGCCACAGTCAATGTGCCTCCTGTGATAACTGGTTGATGATCGACTGATGAGAAACTACGTCGCACAGCACTGTGAACTCTGCTGGATTTGCATGACTTCGCTCAGTCATTCAGTCACAAGGTTTACATTTACAGCATTTATCAGACACCCTTATCCACAGCGACTTACAATCACTAGTTGCAGGGACAGTCCCCCCCTGGAGCAACTTAGGGTTAAGTGTCCTGCTCAGGGACACAATGGTAGTAAGTGGGGTTTGAACCTGGGTCTTCTGGTTCATAGGCGAGTTACCCACTAGGCTACTAACACACCTGGTGAAAGACTATGCAGCCAAAGAATACGAATGTCAGGAAACAAATTGGTACGAAGTGTTGGTACAAATTAGTACTGCGGGGCGAGACCATTTAGGACGTTAAAGGTCAAAAGTATGATTTTGTAGTCAATGCTAAATTTGATGGGTAACCAGTGCAGTGATTGTAAGACTGGGGTGATGTGGTCAAATTTCCTAGTTCTAGTTAGAACTCTGGCTGCAGCATTCTGTACTAGCTGGAGTTTACTCATGCACCTACTAGAGCATCCAGACAATAATGTGTTGTGTACTCCATTGTCCCTGGACTGGTCTCCTTCAAGTACTCTGCGTTGTGGACATATAGTAGAAACAGGACATGGAACTTGGTTGCAACTGACGTTTCACTATGGGTGGTAGTAGCCTAGTGGGTAAGACACTCGCCTGTGAACCAGAAGACCCGGGTTCAAATCCCACTTACTGCCATTGTGTCCCTGAGCAAGACACTTAACCTTAAGTTGCTCCGAGAGACTGTCCCTGTAACTACTGATTGTAAGTCGCTCTGGTTAAGGGCGTCTGATAAATGCTGTAAATGTAAAGGTAAACAGATAAAACATGGGTGGTGGATGCAGAGCGCCTCACACCGGGATCCCCTCCGGTAAAGCAAGAAAAGCTCTCACCAGAATCATACGATACATTTATTCCCCATACAGTAAAAATATACAAATCGTCCAATTAAACATTCAAAAATATATACATAGATTAACAAATCACTACACATATAATTATTCTATAAATTACATAAGAATAATATAAACACATACAGTACGGAAAAATATAACTCTCATTAACATCCTACAAACTAAACTTCTCCGTACCTGAAACAAATAAAACATGGGTGGTGGGTGCAGAGCGTGTCACGCTGGGCTCGGTGAACGAGGTGCAGCACAAGTTCCCAATCTCAGTCTAACTCGATTAGAAATTCTCCCCATCTCATCTGCTTCTAAATGGGCAACATCCTGCATGGTGAAAATTAAATTTTCCACATTTTTTCCAGCTTGGTAGGAGGAACTTGTGCCCAGAGCACACGTGCCCACTCAGGTACACACATCATCAGCCTAATAGTGCTCACACGCTCGTACACACACATTTCTGGTTTTGTAAACCTCCAGGAGAACCTCGGACATTAGTAGAGCAGAACCTGGGAGTATCTAACCATCCATCTGAGGGGTCTGAGCTGCATAAAAATCCACCTTCTCCCTCAACACACATTGGAGAAAAATTCCCCATCATCTACACCAGCTCCCTCAGAACTTGTCATCGGTTCCATAACAATAATTGAGATGCAAACACCAATTCTGTGGGACTCTAGTTGTGAACGGTGCTGTAGATGACATGAGACTCAGCTTCTGCCTGAATAGGAGATCTGCAGCGAGAAGAAGAAAGCGTTACAGAAGGTCCAGTGCAGCTCGCCGTGGATTGAGAAGAAATGATATGATGATGCATACTTAGTATGAGTAGCTGGTCGAAAATAGACAGTGGTGTACTGAACATCATCCTCAGCAGCAGCTCTGGTTTCCTTGATGGAGGCGTACTGAACATCATCCTGATTGGATGCAGCACTGTGGCTGCAGTCTTTCCTCAAGACGTCTCTCTGTAGATGTGTTGAATAAACAGAACACCACACACACACACACACACACACACACACACACAATGTCCTACAGTGAAGTCAGGGCTGAAGAAAAGCAGGTGATGAATGTAAGATGAATGTACGGGAGACAACAGTCCCCCCCAGATTTGTACCTCAGTATCGTCCTTCTTCTCCTTTCTGTACCTACATTAAAAATAAAGATGTGAGCACAGATCAGCACGTCTGTCATGTACTTCCATGAGTTGAACATACAGAACAGGTTCTCACCATAAGAAACACACGGTGATGAGACATGATAGACCCACAGCTGCTGCCACTGTTATTACTGCATATAGAATCCACGTAGGAGACGCTGGTTTATGCGCTAAATAGGAGAAAATCATATGTAACAAGATCCATAGAGCTGGAAATATTATATTCATTTACAGGATGTGTCATATTTCAGTATCACAGTTCAACTCCAGTCAGTGTGAGGACTGAAGGAGACCCTCCTGGCCTACAGCAGCAGGACTCATGCCATCCCTCCTCATTATCATGATCTCGTCTTAGAACATGTACAGTCATATACTGATCACTTCACTCAGTGGACTAGACCAGACTACAATAAGATCTTTTACATTTAAATGATCTTTGGTCCAGGACCAGACTTGAAAATTGTGCAGTAATAGCAGGAGCTAAAAAGAAAAGAAAAAAAAAGCCGGCGACAATCCCATCTGAACTGGTACCTTTAAATGTGAGAAGAACAGCAGTAGAGTTCTGGACTCCGACTTCATTCCTCGCCTGGCAGGAATACAGTCCAACCTGAGCAGAGGTGAAGTTAGTGATGGTGAAGTTCTGTCCTGCTGCTACTGGAGATGTTACGTTCTCCTTAAACCAGGTAGTTCTGCACTGGAGGGTTGGCATCACTGCTGCAGCTCAGAGTCACTGAACCTCCTTCAGGTATCTCAGCAGGTGGAGCACCCAGTACTGTGGTTCTTGGGAGAATCTGAAAAATTAAACTTATTCATTTTAATGTTCGCTCCACATATGAAACACATACAGTGATGTTTTTTGAAGATGGAAGTCCTACAGACATCTAACATCGAGCTCCACTTCAGCAGAAGACAGGTCCTCATGGCCTTTAACAGCACAGGAGTATCTGCCCCCATCCTCCCTGCTGACTGGGTGGAGCTGCAGTTCATTGTTCTTGGTGGGTTCCTTCTCTAAAGGTTCTCCGTTCTTCTTCCATGAGTATGTAGGGCGCTACTCAGATTGCAGGAGGTTTTACACACAAGTCTTACATCATTTCCTTCTGTTGCTGCACCAACAATTTCCACCTGCAGATCTAAGAATTTAATCAGAATAAAAAACAGTTATTGTCTGTCATGTGCTGATAAGTCTGTGTGTTGAGCAGCACTGGGTGGTAATGAAGCTGCATCAGAATGTTTCTTATGTTGGTATTCAAGAAAAAAGCATTAATGCAAAAGATGAACTGATGCAATTTGTTCACTGTACCTGTTACTGACAACATGATTCCTGGTCGACCGGCCATTTTTCTTTATTTTCATTTATATATTCTGCAGTTGTACTCATGCGCATCACTTTTATTCAGCCTTGTTATGTTGAGGAGCACCAACTTGTTTTATTCCACAGTCTGCATGAACTCGGTCTTTGTAGTTTGGATGCTTAGAGAGATCAATATAGTCTGTCTGTCCATCCCATAACCGTCATGTTCAGTCCAAAACGCTTCCTTCACTGTAAGTCCAGGGGGTAAGTGTAGTTGCAGGACATCACAGCTGATGTTCCCTCTAAAGCACAGATAGATGTAGGTCTGTACTCTACACCCCACGTCTGACCAACACCACCTGAAACTAACATTTACAATAAGAGAGAAGGACACTATAAAGAAACAATGTTTTCTGGAGCTGGTTCTTTTTTTAAAGTAGAATAAATAAATATGAAGAGAATAAAAGTACCTTGGATGATGAGTGTAATAAGTGCAGCAGTAAAGATCACAGATGGAGAAGCAGCCGATTTTATCTTCATTGCCGCCGTGAATAATAATTAAAATGAGAAATTCCTCAGCTGTCTGACTTCTTAGCTGCTTTAAAACCATCTAGAATAAATGAGGAAGACGCTGGTTTATTCTGACGGCCCTGTGGTTTTACTTCATTTAAATTCAAGTAACTCCCATATCTGGCAAGTTGATGGTTCTGCAACTTCTCATTTTTATTCACATAATTCAGAGGAAATTAAACCCCTTCAAACCTGTTTGAGCTGGAAAGTGGAGGGTCTCCCCAGTAGAATGTTGCTGGAGAGAAAGTTGTTGGTCGGAGCTCCAGCATGTGGAGTGAAGTGAGAGTGAAGTGATTGTCATTCTGAAACACTGCAGCACAGCACACGGTGAAACAACAAAACGTGTCCTCACCCTTGGTGAGCAGTGGGCACTATGACAGGCGCTTGGGGAGCAGTGTGTGGGGACAGGACCTTCATCAAGGGGACCTCAGTGGCACTTTGTCAGTTTGGTATTTGAGCCCGAAACCTTCTGATTATGAGTCTGCTGGACCACCACTGTCACCAAGGTATGCAGGACGTACATATGACGTACACATCTACACACACACACTGATGTGCTCATAACATGTGCAGGTAGGATGGGGACAAGGCATAAGACTGATCAATGTCGCCCTCTAGAGGCTGCTGTTCCTTTTTACAGGGGATGTAATTCCCCTAAAACACATGCATCACACCACCTACAGGGAGATCCAGTCATCATACAGGGAGATCCAGTGATCAGGGTGGGCAGATGGATCATGTCATGCCAGTGCAGACGTGTCCACAGTAGATCAATTCTGCATGTAAACAGAAGTGAGTGTTTCAGTGGGAGACGACAGAAACAAAAACTCACTAAACACACAAAGATGCCCTTATCCAGAGCGACTTAAAATCAGTAGTTACAGGTACAGTCCCCCCTGGAGACACTCAGGGTTAAGTGTCTTGCTCAGGGACACAATGGTAGTAAGTGGGATTTGAACCTGGGTCTTCTGGTTCATAGGCGAGTGTGTTACCCACTAGGCGACTACCACCGTTTCTTACCTCCATTCTTCATTATTTTGTGCTTCATCCCTCTGAATATTAAAACAGAAACAGCAAGAGGGCAGTAGCGAGTCCTCCAGCAACTTCACCTTTATTACCTGGAAATAAAAACTACAATTTTATCTTTCTGTGAGGGTGGTGGTGACTCCAGGTTGTGGCTGAGAAGAGCGTGCTGTGTGGCGCCATGACCCACGATTCCCATGTGGTCGACACCACAAATCCACAACACCGGTGCTGAATTTGGATGGATGAGACTCTCTGTTAGTGATGAGTCCTGCCAGTTGGAGGGGTCATCTGGGTGGGGTCACGGGGCACGTTGTAACCAACTCTAACAAAAGACTTTTGCTTATTTGCTTATTGTACAACAATTTCATGTGGTCCATTTTATCGGTTGTCCTCTATTAAGTTGATGTCGTCTTTGTTCTGTTCTTCTTGCTAGAATTTGGGTCCATTGTGGATCTGGCACCACCCTCAGATTTTTTTTTTAGGTGGAAAATGCTGATATAAAATGCATTGCCAGGCCCTGAAAGTCATCTTAGCGTGATCTGTTTAAACTACAATCTGGATTTAAACGACAAAAAGATTTATTTCACAACACAAAAGTGGTACGAGGGCCAAAAGAACAGAAAAGGAATAAACTAAATGGTGTGCGGCCCTTGCCAGAAACAGAAGACCTCAAAGAGACCAGGTTCTGTGGTTCTTTCCCACTTTTATGGAGCCCTGGTCAGTCCGGCCATATTGGTCTCACCTGTGATGGATCAGGGCTCCATTGTCAGCGCCCAACCAGGACACAGTCCTACAGATACAGACAGAAATAAATACCACCAGATTTCTATTCAGTATCAGGGGATGTTGTGGATGAAGCTGGAGATGCTGTCGTTCAGGAAAAAGGTACAAAACAGGAAATTATACTCAGCAGAAGGTCTGGTTCATTCTGAAGGTCCTGTGGTTCACGTCATTTAAACACGCATCTGACTGTCTTCACACGTCTCACCTCATGCTTCTCATTTCTCACGCTGAATATATTTTATCTGTCTGATCTAAGATCAGTGCATGAAGTGTCTGCAGATGACTGTAGAGGTACGTGATCTGCTCAAAGCTTGAGATTACGAGAGGATCTAAGGTGGCCCTAAGATCCTCGAGGGCCAAACTGTCTTGAGCCATTAGAGCAGCAAAGAAAATCCACAGCCACTTCCAGGACAGAAAAGACACAGGACGCATGTGGCAGGACATCCAGGTCATCACAAACTCGGCACACAGAACAACGTGACTGTGAGGAGATCCAACCCTCCTCCCAGTGAGCAGGTGCTGTGTCTAACCACGGTGGACGTGAGGAAAACTCTGCTGGATCAGACAACATCCCTGGAAGATGCTCAGAGAATGTGCAGACCAGCTGGCAGATGTTCTCACAGACATCTTCAACATCTCACTGAGCACCGCTGTTGTCCAGCGTGTCTCAATGCCACCACCATCGTGCCCGTGCCGAAGAAGTCTTCAGTGTCGTGTCTCAATGCCTCCCGATGCCATCGCCACCACCCTGCACCTGACCCTCACCCACCTGGACAATAAGGACACAGACACAGACAGTTCATAGCATTCAACACCATCGTTCCTCAGCGCCTGGTCGAGAAGCTGAGCCTGCTGGTCCTGAACACCTCCCTCTGTAGCTGGATCTTGGACTTCCTGGCTGAGACCTCGTCTGTCTGGATCGGGAACAGCATCTCCAGCACCACCACACCTAGTTTGTAAGGAAGTGGACTCATAATCGGAGGGTTGCCGGTTTGAATCCCGTTAAATTCGGAACTGCCAAGGTGCCACTGAACAAAGCACCATTCCCACACACTGCTCCCCGAGTGCCTGTCATGGCTGCCCTTCTTCTTGCGAGTCCCCCCATGGCCACGGTAAAATAAACTTGGATAATCAATTTAGTTGACTTCCTTTATTGCAGCTCCCCAGATGGGAAAATTCCCACCACAATCGGCATCACAAACAGGATCCGCGTGAACCCGCCAGGACCTGACCGGAGGGGCTGATCACCCTGGATCACCAAGATCCATCTCCAAAACCTCGTCTTTTTTTTTCCACCTCAAACATTTAATTAAAACTTTAGAATCTGCTTTATAAAGCAAAATTGCTTTATTCTGTAGTCAACTGAATTGATCCAAGTAAAGGGGTGTCACTTTCCTAATTGTGTTGTTTTAGAGTACTCTGACGTGTGACAAGAAACGGGTCACAGTCCTGTGAGTGAGATCACGGTTAAATGTGAGCCTCTTATAACAAGATCAGACGTAAAAGCGAATCGTGAGTCGTTTAGGACGAGAACGGTGTAGCCGCCAAACATTGCACAGATAAAGGTTGTAATATCCTAGGTGAAACACAGGGTGGCGCATGCAGGTATTCAGGTATAAAGGTAGGTGTTTGACCCGGAAGGGCAAAGGTTTTTTTGACCGCTTGTACGAACGCTACGCCAGGGCTTATGGGACTGTCTGCTGTGCCGCCAACTGCTGAACTAACCGGTGATATCTTCTATGTGCTTTCTGGAATAAATGGACATTTTTGGTAATTAGGCATCGAGATTCGTTTAATTGCGTAGCATATAACGGAACCAAAAGAGTAAAGCAATGTTACATCAAGCGCGTCAGCCAGGCCACGTCCCGTGTCAGGCACCTCAGCAGTTCGGTAAAAGACCAAACTCCTTTAATACACGGTATCTGTGAGTCGTTAAAGACAAAATAAGTTGTATTGAGTTGACTAGGCAAGACCAAAAACTGTGACTTCCCCGGGCAAGACCGGGTAAAGCTGTGTGTGACCCCATGGAAACCTCCCATCGTCAGAACAGCTACTGGCTCCAGTCCAGAACTGCGTTCAACTGCCCACGGAACCAGCAGAACATTTCCTGGTTCGACTACAAGCTGCCTTTGATGACTGCAGTGACCTTGCTCGCCCCAACGATTACCCTGGACACAATCTGACATTTATTGATGGCCTTCTTCCCCCCTCAGTGAAGCAATGAAGACTTCCCGCATTATGTGGGCAGATGCTACAGTAGTGCAGCCTTGTTAAAAATATATATTATTGTACTGCCATTGATTTATTTTATTGTGTTGCTCCAGCCACAGCATTTTGATGACCAATATGATGCTGTATTATTTGTTTTTTCATGATTTAAATGACTGCATTGAGATTACAACATAGTTCTGGTTATGACTTGCGCTGTGCCCTTTTTGTTTCATTGAACCCAGACCAAGAGCATTTTTTTTTTATTTTACCTGACTGTCTTTTTTTTTAAGTAAGATGCTACACGGGTATTTGATGCAATTTGGATGTTACTTTATCAGCAACTGTTAATTTCACGTTTTTTTTCTTTTTTACAAAAAAAAAAAAAAAGTCACAGCAGTGTGGCAATATTCACAAATACTCTGAAATTCCTGTATAAAAATTACTTTCACTACTGGGACCTGTTCAACTTTTGCAAGATATTGTAAGGTCTTCTCAATGTTACAGTTAAGAAATTCGCCTCTCTTCACCTAGCGACCCTTCTCCCCACAGAACACGAAGGGGAATTGTACATCTGAACTTTCTTTTTCATCCTCTTCTAGTCCTGACCTATTGACAATTACCTGAATTTTGTTCTCTTTGTGGATGGATCAGCTTTCCACCTTCCTGATGGTTCTTCTTGCATTGGATATGCATTCTGTGATGCCCACTCCATCTTGGAATGTTTTTTTTGCCTCCCCGCTTCCCTTCCAAACAACCTGTTCCCATCTACCCTGAGTCACGTTATGCTTTTGATTTATGACTGTGGAAACACGGAGGGTCTCTTAAATCTGATTTGGCTTCCAAGCCAGATTTCTGTGTGTAAATGTATGACTCTTACTAACTATCCCATCTATACAGGAAATGCAGCTGTGAAGACTGATTTCAGGCCAGCTCTGCTTCTTCCACTCAACTCACTTCAGCAGCCTAAATTGTCCCATGGATTGGATCATGTGTCAAAAGGAGGGAGGATTTCTGCTATTGCAGCTCATTGGCTCACAAAAGATTTCACAAAATACTGTGAGAATTGCACACTAAAAAACAAACTGGCTAAATGTAGCGCAGATATGGGTCTAAATTGGGTTCAAGTTCTACCTCTTGTCCTGATGTACATAAGAATGAGAAAAAGCAGCAGAATTGGCTTGAGTCCATATGAAATATTGTTTGTAACGCCACCTTTCTCCCCCAAGAAGGACTTCTCCATTTGTACACTGCCCCGTGTGAAAATGACATGTTAACCTATTATGTGTCTCATCAAACGTCTGTCAGATTTTTATTCCCAGTTGTTGCTGCCCTTCCACAAGTACCCGAGATCCAACTCCATCACTTCCAGCCAGGAGATCCTTCCAGATCCTGCTGACTGCTCACACAGCAGTCAAGATCGCAGACAGAGCCACGTGGATCCCTGCGTCCCACAGTAAGAGGGTTCCAGCGGCACCTGAAAGCCCTCCAACCCCAGCAAGATAAGTAAGGAAACCTGTGTCATTACTGCAACACGTAGCGTGCCAAGCTACCAACCCAGCTCATCATGGATCACCTCGCCCCTGGCACCCAACCTCGCCCCTGAGAGGCTCCTCATCAGCATCATCATTATACTCCCCATCTTCTGTGGCATGAACACTTCAACCAGCCAACTCCCAGCCCAACCCCCACCTCCGTCCCCACCAACTCTACCCTGTTTTTAATTGTTTTCATTATTGTGCATTCTTTTCCTGCTTGCCATATAATCATTTTTTATTATTATCATTATTATTCTTTGATTTTTAATTATGTACTCCTCACCTTACATTTAGGTCATATACACTTTTGTGCCTAAAGTGGTGATCATCAAAGTGATCAAAAGGAGGGAGTTTAGAAGGAAGAAATGGGGACATCCACATGTTTCACCTTTGGTCATGGAACATTCAGAAAACAACTGTATCTCACTGTCATGGGTGGGCTGGACATGGCATGAAGGAGGACGCATTTGCATTTCACAGGACAGGGGTTTAATACAAACTTCACGAGACAAAGGAACATGAACACGCACAATGACCCGATGGCGAACAGACACGAACAGGATAGTTTTATACAATTATATAAATAGACACCAGGTGAACACGATCAGGGAACATTACACAGGACGAACATGAAACTCCGGTCCGGACTCCGGATCATGACAGTAATCCCCCCTCAAAGGCACTACCACTGGGAGTGCCCCACAAAACGCTCCATGAAAGGGGGGAGAAGTCCATAAGGACGAGTGGCGGCTGTCATGCACCGGCGGCGTCAGGCCCGGGCCAAAGCACGGCTTGTCCGTGGGGGACCGGCATCCTGCCCGCCGTCCACAGGTACCCGTCACTCCGGTCAGTCTCCGGCACGCCCCGCTGGGAAGTTGGCCGCCTCCCTCGTCTCGGTTAACGCCGGGAGCACCTGAACTGCGCGACCGGTCTCGGATTCGTCGGTACCCCCCCTCCGGAATCGCCAGGGGGAACATGGACAGCGTGACAGATCCTCTCGACCCCCGGTAGCTTTCGTAGGCCATCGAGGTCCGGTCGTACGGATTCGTCGGTACCCCCCGCCTCCGGAATCGCCAGGGGGAACATGGACAGCGTGACAGATCCTCTCGACCCCACGGTAGCTTTCGTAGGCCGCCGAGAGTCTGTCACGCTTGGGGAACTGATTAAAAACCTGACATGGATCATGGCGGGGAACTGGCGATTACCGGAGGTGCGTCGCTGGAATCCGGACGAGACGGCGGCGTCGGTGGACGTCCATACATGGAACCTTGAACATGGATCTGTGGAGCAGACGTCCTCCCGACCATCCACGGCTCCCTGGATCTCAGCGGGGTGTAGATCAGCTGCGTCCACATGGTCGGGTCATTGTGCGTGTTCATGTTCCCTTGTCTCGTGAAGTTTGTATTAAACCCCTGTCCTGTGAAATCGTGCGAATGTGTCCTCCTTCATGCCATGTCCAGCCCACCCGTGACACTCACTTTAAACCTTGGTGATGTATAAGGCTAAGATATTTTCCAAACAAGTGTGTTATGCTGGACACGAGACAGATTCTGGTGTCCTTGTCCAGGCACCTATGACGAAGCTAGCGTGATACCCTTTCTTACCCACAGTGGTATAAATATGCTTGTGAACTTACTAACAGTTGTAGTTCTTCTTGTGAGTCCTCTCCAAGGTAAATAAACTTGGATAATCAATTCAACTGTCTTCCTTTATTGCAGCTCCCCAGACGGGAAAATTCCCACCACAATGGTCTCCACAGTAGAATGTTGCTGGAGAGAAAGAACGTGGAGGTCAGGATGACCAGGAATTCTATGTTCAGTTGGTGATCATGTAAGATTGACTGTACTGATAAGAGCACATGTCATCAGCAGTATTTAATAGAAGATTTATGTTTGTTACAGCTTCCCACCATGGAGATGATTGATAGAACGTAGACTGACCGCTGAAATTCAAGAGTGAAGTTACTTTTTAAACAAGTTTCTTAAAGGTGGTGGTAGTCTCAGCTAGTCGAATGGAGCAGGACAAGTTGTACCACTAGCCAGGGACAACAAAGGAGAACCCGTGAAGAGGGTATTTTTAGTCTCATCAGCTCATAGTATCTGATGCCAGGAAGCTCCAGTCTGCACCACGTGTTACACCAGAGTGTAGATGAAGCTGAAGTGTTAAGGGGTGATGGGGGGAGTTGAGTTGGTTCCAGTCTGCTTCCTCAGCAATAGATGTTGAAGATTTTTTGTCAGACAGCATTGGGTCACATGACCAAACCCGTTTTAATCTGGTGACGCCCATCAGCTCGATCAGAGAGAGCCATGCATCATGATGCATTAAGGTGGACATGCTGAACTCTATATAAGAATCTTGTTTCCTGGTAACCATGGCGACCT
>NW_021629843.1:0-76038 GCF_900700375.1 Denticeps clupeoides | reverse complement strand
GTGCTACAGTTTGTAATACACATAATATAGGGGATAATCAATCGTTTTCGTCGACTGAAATTGACTAGACTAAAATGAGTCTGTATGTGACTAAGACTAATAAAAACTAAAACGACAGCTTGACACAAAGACTAGACTTAAACTAAAAACAAATGAAGACAGGGCACCAAACACAAAATGTAGTTGTAACCTAATATATTTTCAGAATGTGCTCACTACCAGTAGACGGTCAGCCTCCGCAGAAATGGGTTTTGTTCTATTCATAAAATCGAGTTAAAGTTTCACACTTTTATTACCAAGCCATTACAGAAGGATATTTTGCGATTCATAAAGCAAAACCACAAAACCCTAAATTACAAAACCCTAAAAACATGGACGTGACATGTGAAGTCAAGTCCATGTGATCTTTGTCTAGTGTGTTTATGAGATGTAATCTCGATTAACACAGAGTGCAGAAGTACTTATGATAATAAGTAACTAGCCTCTACCAGTAACTGGTAATTGTAACTAATGTAATTTTGGACCCTGAGGAAAAATAATAAAATGCAATGTCGATTCATATTGTCATACTTCAATTCAAGTCTTCAACTCCTTAAAGCTTTCACCATCTAAATGATTACGCTCTCAACACAGCATCTGGCAACAGCTACCAGGCAGCACCTACTGCACGGGCATGTGCTGATGGCAGTGGGCACTGGTCAAAGCCACAGCCACCATCACATAAAGGCACTTATCCCTCCATTGATTGGGTTGGTATTAGAGGAGAAGGAAATCAACAAGGAGGACAAAACACGCAAAGAAGCTCATTTGAACAGCCAGGAAAAAATAAAAACGCCTCCAAAGCCCCATCCCATGAGCAAAGACATTTGATTTGAAGCAAGTCTACAGGAGGAGCCGATGAGAACTCAAGGGTACATACCTCACATTAATGCAAGAATGGATTCAGAACCGCAGACTACAATAAACAAGGTAAAATGCTTTTTCATTTCTAGCTTTTTAGCTGATATTACAGATGCATATAAAATATTCTATGTATTTATGCATACATGCAATATCTAAAAATTCTAGTATTGAAACATAAAAAATTACTAGTCATTGTTTGTTTTTTTATTTTGGCTCAAAATGAATGTCCACAGACTGAGACTCACCTCTTCCCTGCATGACTCCCACCATGGCTCCGAGGGAGGGTCTCAATTTCCATTGGTCCTGTAGTTGTGGTTGTCCGCTCATCACCGTATACCAGACCATGACGTTTGGGACTGGGTCGGCTTTAAGACCAGTGCATGCAGAAAATGTATTTTAAACATTATTTAAAAAGTGATTCTGCCTTATTGTGTGCATTTTTTATGATTACAAGAAGGGGGGAAAAATAAAACTAGATCCGCAATACCTGCTGTCCTTCCTGGAGCTCAGGCCATTGTTGTGTGTGCTTTGGAGAACAGAGAAGAGCACAAAGAATGAAAAAAAAAACAAAAGCAAATTTCACAGGTTTTGTACTGCTGTACAGTGGCAGCGGTGGCTTAGCGGGTAAAGAATGGACCTGTAATTGGAAGGTTGTGCCACTGAGTACCTTCCTCACACACTACTCCCGGGCGCCTTTCCTGGCTTCCCACGGCTCACTAAGAGTGATGGTTACAAGCAGAGGACACATTTCCCTGTGCGCACCGTGCGCTCTGCATCATAATGCCAGTCACTTCACTTCAACATTTTTTCTTGTCATTATGAAATAAGAAGGTTTGCTTACGACAAAAATAAGCTGTTGTCAGAAGACCAGCAATAAGAACCATGTTTTTTGGTAAAACTGCCTGTACATTTACATTTACAGCATTTATCAGACGCCCTTATCCAGAGCGACATACAATCAGTAGTTACAGGGACAGTCTCCCTGGAGCAACTTAGGGTTAAGTGTCTTGCTCAGGGACACAATGGCAGTAAGTGGGATTCGAACCCGGGTCTTCTGGTTCATAGGCGAGTGTGTTACCCACTAGGCTACTACCACCCTGTGTCTGTCTGTTATCATTCCACTCATGTTCGTAATAGTTTTTACACATTCACTCACATTACCCAAAATAAACTGTCAAACTACAGGCAAAATGAAATTGTCCTATACAGTAACTTTTCAGCTAATCATTTAAATTTACAGTATTTGCCAGGCGCGCTTGTCCAGAGTGACTTTCATGAAAGCTTTAAAATGTTACACTTCGTTATGCCTCGATGTCTGCGATTCAACGTGTGAAAATTCCATGTATTGGATTCAACTATGCCAAGGTAGACACCATTTTCTATTATACACAAACCTAAACAAAAAACTACAATGGAGACATTTGAAGTAAGGAAACAGACACTCACTCTTGAGTTTTGATTGGACCTATAAGAAAAAGACAAGCCTTGGTTACTAGTCGGTTTAAAAATAGTGTATTTTTGAATCACTGGGGGAGTAGAGAACACTCACTCCTGTTCAGCATGGTCCTTCGAGAGTAGCGCCGGCTGGGCCTCCGCTCGAACGACGTTGACCGCCGAGCTTTGTTTGCCTTTGTTGTCTGATACTCTGTCTTTCCGCTGAAAAGTGACAAATTGGTAAAAGTTTTAGTGTGAATGCACAGACTGGTCACGTGACCAACAAAGAGCTCGACAGTTATATAATGGGACTAATGACGGCAATTAAATAATCGTCCTTGACAGTATGCATGTGCTAATCTGTTCATAATCGAAGAGGAGGAGGAGGCGGCATGCTCAACACGCTGACACAGCTCTGCTGGAATGTCTGGCTGCTGATTAGAGATTAGAACGAAGCATGCAGGGAGCGCCTGATCCGGAACGCAGCAGACCAGGAGGGTCTGCGGTGGCTACAGACCACCCAGATCTCCGGGACCTGTGGGAACGTATATATTCCTTGCAATAGCTCATACTGTAATACAGAGTTTTTCTGTAAGAAACAATAATTAATCAACGTTTAACAGAAAACTGCACAATAGCTGAAGGAAATCTCTCCATCTGCCGAAATGCCCTCACCTGTAGCGGAAGCGGGAGCCCATGCGGATGAAGCCGGAGCGGGCAGAGCCCTTCTGCACGGGGCCGCGCAGGCGGAAGAAGGCATGGTGCTCCACGGCACACTTCCATAGGTGCTTGCAGGCCTTGGGGTGATCCATGCGGAAGACAAACGTGTGCTCCTGCTCTTTGCCCTGTGCGACGCAAGAACAGATAAACATTCCTCCTACAATGTAGGAGTCAACAGGAAAGTGCAGCAGACTCTTGTATCTTGTATATCTGGATCCCGAAGAAGCTAAACTAAATACCCTTTTTGTTGGTGTATAATTAGTTCTGTCCCCCTAAGACGTGATCTCCAATGATGTTTGCATGTGATGAATTGACAGGTGGAGGTTTAAAACTCGGTTTAAATACAGTCAGTCAATCAAAGGGTCTGGGAATCAAACAGCGTAGAGGACATGCAACGTTTTTTTTCTTGCAATAAAAACGATTGTTA
The DNA here is from genome assembly GCF_900700375.1 of Denticeps clupeoides. Lineage (NCBI taxonomy): Eukaryota > Metazoa > Chordata > Actinopteri > Clupeiformes > Denticipitidae > Denticeps > Denticeps clupeoides. The sequence continues at coordinate 72,554 of NW_021629843.1, read as the reverse complement.
TATTGTGGTTCCAAGAAAATAATGTGTGGTTGGGAATGCAACCTTGGTTAAGATGAGATAATGAGAAAAGAGAGAAGAATTAAAAGCATATCCTATACAAACCAGCAACTCAAAATTCGGGAATCATTTCGGTGAGTAAAATGAATCAAAATCACTTCATTTTTCTTGATTGTGTCACTAGCCAAAGGGTATAAAGGTATTCAAAGTGTAAAGAGAAGAAACCAGCTCAAGAGACCAGCTCAAAACCGGCATGAATCAGCTTCATCTCAAGCTATGCAAGCGGATATAAGACTACTGAAGATGGCCTTTGGGATACCACCTCCCCCAGTTCAGCTGTTGGGGGAAAGTCATCTTCAGTACCAAGAGCTGATGACAGCTTGGGGCATCAAATGGGGGAATACATGGGCAACTCAAGACGAACAGAAATGAAGAAGCTGCACATCCAGGTGCGCAGGCTGAACTACACGCTACTGAACAATTAAAATGACTTGGATAACCTGAACCTTAAGTTATCCAAGAGAGCATTGGGCATGGTGGTATCATGGTGTCCTTTAGGATGTTCCAAAAGAGCACCAAATAAGACTTAACACACACTAACTAAATATCATACAAAGTATGCATTCCTAAATAAATTAAATGGAATTAAATAAATACAAAAGGAGAAAGAACTGAGCACATATTACTGATGTTTTTACAAAAAAAGTTTAGAAAGGAAGGACCCTATAGGGGTGACTGACAGCTCTCACACAGCCAACGTCATTTCTAAATTATTTAAAATCACTACTGTCAACACATCTCTTTGCTTGTAATGTGGTTTTTGTCTAGCAAAATTACAAGCTTTGGTAAATAAAATTAGTGTGAAAATATTTTCAACTTTGGGAACCACCGATTTACATTAACATTACTGTGTTATGTATTAAATTGTGTGTGTGTGTGTGCAATACAAAATACAGGAAATCATATCTTTACCTCTGCAGCCTCCTGCACTACCTGTTCATCATCCTCCACCACAACCAAGGTCAACTTGCTTTTCTTGAAGTCTAGACGTGTGATTTTAGGCCTAACATAACACACACACATACACACTTCAATTTCCACACAGAAGAGCCAGTTCAAATGTTAGATCAAATCAGGAACGAAGAAGAAAGTCTTTACCAAAAAAAGAGGCCAATCTTAGTCTGCCCCTCAAATACCAACACTCCAGTAGGAGTGAGTCCTAAACTGTATTCATTACCATCTCGAGCCTGCAAGGTGACATCATTATAAACATGAGAAAATCACAAATAAATGCATCTCTACATCGTTATCATAAGATACAGTCCCTGCTCACCTTCACCATATGCATGTCCACGCCGTACATCTCCAGCCACTTGGCTTTGTTCAGGTAGTTTATCTCTGCCTGAGCTGGCATCTGTCCCCTACAATGAAGACAGGCCATTAAGCCCTCTCATCACCTCCACTGCACGGAAATCTCAGTGCATGCATATGCCTGGGGCTGCTATAGGAGGACCAGCACCACCGTTTTCCCTACTGTGCCAAATATATTTCTATTATAGAATATAATCACTTTAAGAGGTTGCTAAGAGACCAGGCACAATAGAGTAACTTCATTTTATCAACACGTAGCTGTACTGGACAACTTAACAACCCTACTCCCTAAAGTAAGAGCTACATGTAACTGTGTAACTGTGTTTACATAAAAGAAAATGCAATAATTTTTATCTGTTACAGTTACTGGAGGAAAACGTGTAATTAAATTACTTAGTTATTGAAAGGTTCATGATTACAATTTTCATTCTTCAAAAGTTCATTCTTAATTTAGTATAAAAAACCTTGCTGATAACATTTAATAGTGGTGTAGTGGGAATCACAGGAGTGATATTTGTGTCAGCTAATCAGAGCTCTGTGAAGCGGATATTGTTAGTTGAATATGTCGAGTTGCCAGTCCTGACATGTCTGACACACATCCAGACATACATGAAATTTTAGACTCGTGAAATTCTTAGAAAAAGAAATTCCAAATATTCCAATTTATGCAATTTTAGGGGAAATGCAAACCCTGGTAGGCATGTCCTGTTATGTTTGAGTGACATTCTGTCTGGGGTATTGCATATGATTTAGTTACTGAACACAATTAAGTCCAATGCTAACATAGTTTATGCTTAAAGATTCATAGCTGTGTAGAAAGGCAGCTCAGCCAATGTCATGATCTGTCATGTGTTGCTATAAATACATAAAAGCATATAATTAAAATTAAAAAACAAAACTGTTGATTGGATTTTCACCTGCACTCCTTCCAGTAGTTGTAGATGGCCAGCTCCATGTCTTCTGTTTGCTCGGGGACAAATCGGAATTCTGATACCAGGTCAAGTGTGTGCTCTGCAGGGTCACAGTCACCCAACTCAGCTGAAAGATCAAAGAACCAAGTTCAATCATGCCAAACCTAGTGCATGTTTACAGACACTCATGCCAAATGACAAATAGTCTGGGGATGGATAGATAAATAAATATGAATTCTTCATGAATTCTTAACATTCTTAGTTGTCTGAACAGAATAATTGTCCACATTTTTGGGCACGTGTGGAGAAATATGTTATTATCAATGTTTTAATAGAAATTGCTAATATAGGACATGAAATTAAAAGAAGCTTGCCATTAAATCAGAACCAACAGAAACATAAGAATCTAAGGAGCACAGACTAAAGAAAGGAAAAAACACAAACACAAAAAATTACTAATACGTTTTGAAGTTGGTCATGGAATAAGGAGCGGCATACGTATAATCAGGAGCTACAAAGAAGAAAAAAACTCTAAAAGTGATTTATTATGAAGCGTCTCCCATGAGGCAGTGCTGGGGAAGCCTGGGAAGAGGGCTCTGAAATGGGGCCCGGTCTCTAATGAGCTGGCAGGAAAACCAAGGCTTGTTTCGGAGAAGCTGACGGCGGCAGTCAGAGAGGGGTTACAGCCCTATACCCCCTGGTCATTACGCAACATGTTTTGACATAAACGAGCACTGGGGGTACAACCTAAAAACATTTGCAGCTTCCACTAACCTGTGAAAGTGAAATGAAAGAGCTGCCCTTTTGCACCATACTCCAGGCACAGGAGCCCCACAAAGATATTAAATTTTAACCAGATCTGCAGAAAGTTATTGCACTACAGTAAAGCCCCGAGCTCTGGGCAATGGAGGGGGAGGGAATCAGGTGGGTCCACTCACCCTGCAGAGAGAAGGCGGCGAGCTCCACCGCCGTGTCAAACGGACATTCCAACCTGTCGTTAAGGCAAAAGCGAACAATGATACCTTTTCAGCACATTCTCCGCAGTCTTTCAGCAGAATATAAATCTGCACAGTTATTTCCCCAGTCACCTGGTAACCCTGATGGAATGCCGCTCTTCCAAGGTCACCGTTAAGATAGAATAATGTTCGGCAACAAAAGATTACCTTGTGGAAACCAGCATAACAAAGCGGGCCATAATTAGAAATGTAGAGTAAAGCATTTTGTGTGTTACACTGGTGCCTCACATGCAATGACGCTTATGACCACAGAGCGAGATCTCACATTACAAATGAATCACAAGACAATGAGTTGTGCAGTTTGTGTTGTCATGCAGCTGTTCTGCAGTTGTGCATAGTAACAAAAGTTACTGTACTGAAGTATTTTTTATGTGTATCTGTACTTAACTAAAGTATTTACGTTGGTGGAGACTTTTTATTTTTACTCCGGCAAATTTCAATGTCAAATCTTTTTTGAAAGCAAGGTGTTCCTTTTTTATGGTTTACGTAAGTACACCAATCAAATTACAGCGCGAGGATATTCACCTGCAATAATCCAGTTTGCCAGGACATCCATGGCCTTATTTGAGAGAATTTTTTTGTTGTAGAAAAGAAAAAGGACTTATTTTCTGTGTTAGTCCATTCCTTGTATTTTATAATATGGTATGTTTTCAGTGTTGCCAGATCCTAAATGTTAAAATATGATAAAGTGAAGTGATTGTCACATGTGATACACAGCAGCACAGTGCACACAGTGAAATTTGTCCTCTGCATTTAACCCATCACCTTGAGTGAGCAGTCGGCAGCCATGACAGGAGCCCGGGGAGCAGTGTGTGGGGATGGTGCTTTGCTCAGTGGCACCTCAGTGGCACCTTGGCGGATCAGGATTCGAACCAGCAACCTTATGATTACAGGGCCACTTCCTTAACCGCTAGGTCACCTCTGCCCCAGCATCTTAAAATTAGCATCTTAAAATTATCGTATTTTGAGAATTTTGTACACACATAATTTGCTCAGGTAATGTGTTATTAAAGCAGATTATCATAGACTGAATATTATAGTACCAACAGAACGGATCGTGTTTCGCAAGGCAACACAAGCACTGCATTATGGGATTTGTAGTTTTTGTGTTAGCAGAGATTCATTCTATCAGCCCATTGTAATAGATCTATATTAAATAATTTTGTGAGTTTGATGCCTAAGTGTTACATTTTGCATTGATTGGCTGTAAAAGCATGTGAGATGACTGCACATAAACAAGCAAAGTATGTATGTGCCAGATGAAAACAGAGATCTTTATAGGGTCGTGCTAATAAAATAACCATAAAATAACGATATAATGAAAGGGTAAAATGAACATGGCTACAGCCATGCGCTTCATTAACAGGTCAATTAGGTGATAGTATTTACAATCTTTTCAAATGCGTAGACCACATATCATCTAATACATTTTACTTATATTATACGATTCCAGCCATTATATTATATTATGACTGACAGGGTGACTGTCCCTGTCACTACTGATTGTAAGTTGTTCTGAATAAGAGCATTTGATATATGTCGTAAAAGTACATATATTTACATGAGAGCCACAAAAAATATTTTACTTTTCATATTTATGTACATTTGAAGGCAATTACTGTTGTACCTTTACTCAAGCAAAAATTTAAATGGAGGACTTTTACTTTATAGGATTAAAACTTTAACCTGGGTAACTACTCTTACTCAAGTAGTTTCGTCCACCACTGCTGTTATGTTGATAGAAAAAATATTAATAATAAGTACAAGTTGACTCACTTGCCACTGAGGATGTCTTGTTTCAGCTGTAACACAAAAAGGTATCTGTGAAAGGAAGAGATGTGGCAGATTTCTTTAGATCACTCATTCAGCCAGTGAAAGGAACAACCCTACATTGACAGGGTTCTGGTATTAAATAATACATAATATGTGTGTGTGTGTGTGTGTGTATATATTTTTTGAGTTAACATACCGGGTCAACTCTTCATGAAGGTTATTGGGCTCGGAGGAATAAAACTTGACCCTCATGTGCAGACAGTATGGTGGTCCAACTGTGGCAGACATGAAAAGGCAGGCACAGAACTTTTATTATTCTAAGTGCACACTTATTCTATACACAAAAGACACAATTTTAAAGACTATTAACCTTATGGTAAAGCCAGAAGAAGAAGGGAGTTGATAAGAAGTGTCTCCAAACAGAAAAGAACCTTGGGACCTCTCCCTCCCTCCCATGTGATAAACTACTCACTCAACAGTTGAAAACTAGAAAGATCAACACAGTAGGAAATGTGTGTTAAACTGACAGGCAGCTGCATACTTACTCTTAACTTGCTTTTTTATGCTTTTTGTAACGTCCAGCCAATGCTGCAAGAAAGGGCAAAATGTGAAACCTTTGAGAAAATGTAAAGATAATATCCATTTAACATTTTCAATAACCAACAGATAAAGATGTTTTACAGATTCTCTCATGCTACTGGAACAATGTAATGTCACGTCATCACTCCTTAGACATTTTTGTGAATTGTTCAATAAATTAAATATTGACTGCCGCTTTACACAGCTCTATAAAAACCCAGGACAATTACCTTGAACCTTGTGAAGAAGGTTTGGTTTTGCTCATTCACATATTATGCTTTAATCCAAGTCCAATAGGTATATAATATGTCACTCATACAAAATGATGATATGACTTTGATGAATATAACATCAAAATTGTTTAAAACAGGCCTGTCTATAAATGTTTAGAAACCAGATTGGTAGCTTTTCCACAGTACCAGAAAATCCTTTCTTATTCGGCCACAATGGACTGAATTTGAGAATCTGTGAGGCATGAACAATGTAGAAATGGAGCAGGGGGGTGGGGGGAAGAAAGAGGGACTCTGAATAACAAAGTCCTGTTCTGGTCTCCCCTACATTCCTAAAGCTGACAGACACCGCAGCGCACATTAACCTGGATAATGTGATCATACGTGTTTGAGTAACGGCATGATCTATATGACTGCACTTTTTGTTGTCTAACTGATCACTTAATTTCATCTGAATTATTTGTATTTCTACATTCGGTTCATGTAATTCATGTAATAATAGAGTGAATTTTGATTACATTTCATTTGTACCTAGCATGCCCCACGCGTCTTTTCTGGTTAATGCAACACATCGTGTACTCTTCTGAGAAGTGAATCTGTCCTAACTGCTTAGGTATACTTTACTGAAATTATGCTTTGATGTATATTGAAGAAATTGTTACCTCACATTTATTTATTTAAACAGCGTATTGCTTATGAGTATTCAAGGTTCACCAGCAAGAGTCACTGACCCGCACTGAGTCATGCCATTAAATAGCCTCGATAACATCTTTGGGGTTACTGGACATTAAAGCATTCAAAAAGGTTTCCAGGGCCCCTGGGGTCCTCGGCAAGGATTTAATCTTATTTTTTTTTTTATTTCAGTTACAACAGAAATATGCAAGAAATATTTTAAAATCGCACAGCCTACATACCTAGGTTTCATGAACCAATCAGAATGAGAGACATGCTTAAAATCTTCAACCTTGACAAACTGCTGAATGGATAACATTTGTGTTTATTTTTGAGAGGGAGAACTACCAGTCTGCCATGTTTATAAAAAGTTATCAGGGGAAAGTGGATGACCCTGAAAAAGCGGCAGCACAAGAATGGCCAACACCAGGTATTAGCACTCAATGTTAGGACAGATTGAAACAAAGAAAAAAAACAAACATGTTCATCATAGATCACATGATTAATTAGATCATCTGAGTGGGAATTCTGAACGTGGGGTTGGAAGAAATCACAAAAGAATCTAAGTGGTAAGAAGCGATTCTTACTGGCACTTGTGCAGAGTCCATGAAGCGCAGCCCAAAGTAGTCCTTCTCCACAATGTCCAAGTGATACATGATCTGGTCAAATAGCTCTTCACCTTTGGCTTTTTTCTGGGAAAGAGGGACAGGAAATGTCAAACTTCACAAATATTTACTTAATTGTTTAATTAATTGACAAAAAAAGATAAATGCTGGTAGCTGTTTCTTTTCTGGTATGACAGCCCTGACCAACAGTATAGTTGATTTAGTGGCATGTCTTAATTTTAGTTTTAGTCTAAATTTAGTTTAGTTATAGTCTGGTTTTAGTTAACAAAAACTGATGACTTTTTAGTCTAGTTTTAGTTCATGAAAATTGTTTTTTTTTTTTTTAAGTAATGCAATTCTATTTAACCCAATCAATAAAGTACCTAGTAGAAGGAAAAAAAAATTTAGTCAAACCAATTTCATAATTAACACAATGTTAACACATAATGATATTACTGTTACCTTATAGACTCAAGAATACCCTACATTCATTGCAGACACGTAAGACGCCCTGATTTGTTCCATGTTTATTGAGCACACGCTCAGTTTTCCTTACCACTTCATTGTAAAGAAAGTGCATCCAAAGATCGTTTGTCCTAGCCATCTGCTTACCCACCACAAATCTCCTGAAATCTAAACGAATGCCGCAATTGCGTATTGCGGAAGCGACATAATCTCTGCAACCAGATATGAAATCAGAAACAAAAATACTACATACAAATAACCTCCCAATTAAACAAAAGGAATGAATGTCTTGTCTTGTTTTCGTCAATGAAAACGAATAGGCAATTTTGTATATTTAGTCTAATTTTTATCAGTCAACAACAATATTAAATGATAAATTGACCAGCAACTACATTGTTTTTTGACGTGACTAAGACAAGACGCATTCAAAAACGTCACAGCTGTTTTTTCTTTTTTTAATCTTTCCTTAAATTCAATAACGGTGTACACGAATTTCAGTAAAGTTGCTTTTTGGTTGTCATTAACCACACCAATAGCAACCAATAAGAGAGGAAGGTGCTATAATAAAAAACTAGGAAACATTCTGGTGGTACCATACAATAACTATTTAGCAGTCCAGAATGCAGTTACTGTCTACAGATAAAACCAACAGCATCCTAAAGATAATAGTACATTTCAAAAACACGTTTAAATATTGATGTTGATCATGCCGGACAAAATGCATATTTAATGGATGATTCCAGTAGGGATGCACCAATCCAATCCATATATCAAATGATGTCTCGAATAAGATGATTACATATCGATAACAGTGTGCAGACCTATGAAACTGATTAATTCTGTTAAATTGTGGGTTTCCTACACTGCACTACATCCTGTGCTTGGGTATAAGGTGCAGAGATATAATTTCATCTTTTGTAAAGCAATAGCTAACAAAGCAAAGTGTAACCAAATCAACTTAATAAAACACCCCAGAAGCATTATGTCAGACAGCAAAAATATTAAAAAAAAAATAAATAAATTCATAGCATGTTATCCAATACCAGTTATTTGTATCAGTATCACAGCTGAGATAGCTGGATTGGTGAATCCTAGTTGAAAGCTGGTCCATTTCAGCAAATAAATGTGGACAAGAGGAACTGATCTGTATCTTGTGGGAATGGAAAAGTTATTGTGAGAAAACACCTAAGGAACATCTTAGGGGTTCCTTACCTTTGTACATATTAAAATAAATATGAACTTTTCAATAGCACTTAAACAAATTAAGAAACATTTTCTACATTTGGATTGTGTCTGGAAAAAAAAAAAAAAAAAAAAAATCAATAAGAACAGGTTTAGTCTCCAATTAAAATGAAAAGCGAGAGCAGAGTTCCTAATCCCATCTGTTCCCTGTGAGTGGATTTCTGTTTCCACGCCTCACACTGGAACAGCTCTCTGCAGATACCTCCTGCTGAAGAAGCCGTGCCGCAGCCATGGAGCCCGGAGCAGTGGAGGCTCTCGCAGGCCCAAGTGAACTGGCAGAGTGCACAAAGCACCCATGCAAAAACGGACACAAAGGAACCATTGTGCTCTCCGGCAAACTCCACCGGCTTTGGTCTCACATTGTTCACCAGAGGTTTGCCACCAGCCAGGACAACAGTTTGTCTTTAGAGGCTCTTACACTCCTAATGATATTTCTTGCATGCAGGCCAGGCATGCCTGAAGAACGCAGATCAGGATGTTCAGGTACATACTGAAGATGTTCTGAAAAGTAGATCATTGTAACATTATTTACAAGGCTCTCTGAAGAGTGGAGGAAACCAAACCAGCTCGGAATAAAGGTCACTGACAAGGTTACACATGCTCTAAAAATAATAATGGTTTGCTCATGACCAATCATCTCTATATCTTTGTCACCAGAAGATATTCCAGGCACAGGTTGCCTCTGTAAAGGTGAACATTTTTGCTTGGGGAGGGTTCACTAATGTCACAAAATACAAATTAGAATTTCAAAATTTCACCCCAGAACATAGATAAAAAAATTGGGCTCATTTCACATTTGATACCAGATGTGCAGTTCTGTAGTAAGTATTAACACCCTAATAGTAAAAATGGTCTTAGTATAGTTGTTTTTGCCGTATAGTTGTTTAGTTTTTGTCTAGTCATTATGTGAAGCTGTCATTTTAGACTTTATTAGTCTTGGTCACATCCAGACTCATTTCAGTCGACTAAAAGTCTGAGCATTTTAGTCATATTTTAGTCAGAATTATCTATTAATATTTTAGTCTAGTTTTAGTCAATGAATATTAAAAAAATGGAAAAAATTTAACCCAGTCAATACAGTCCCTGACAAAAGTCTTGTCGCTTATCTATTTTGTAGAAACACCTGCTATTAACCTGACTTTTAATTAATCAATTGATGTTAGAAATAGCTCATATGAAAAGCTAAAACCCTACCAAATGATATTTAATGCATTGAAATGAATTAGTTTCACTGAAAAAAAGATTTATCATTTAATCAAGACAGAAAGATCAAATTTTGGAAAGACAAAAGTTGTCACTATACAGAAATTTAAATTTACTGCAAATACAAATCCAAATTTAATACCTAATATGATATTAACCCACTTTCTGCCACTTTTCCAGCATCCATCCTCTTAGCAGGCTGTGGGTCTTCTGGGCACTGATTAGACCATGGAGGTCATTTCGAGATAGAATCCGACAAACTCTTCTGGTTGACACAGGGACTTCAGGTGACCAGGTCTCGTGGAGCTCTGCTGCAGTGGGAAGTGGGCTGGCCTTGGATTTTCAAGACAACAAATGGTCCTCTCAAGCAGTTGTCTACCTGACCTGGGCTTGTCAGAAACGTCTCCAGTCTCTTCAAATATTTTTTTTTTATCCTCTGTGTTTTTTACGCTGAGACACATTGAAGGTGTCTGCCACATCAGCAGTGGATCTGGTCTTCAGCCTCTTGATAATCAACACTTTAGTCTCAGGGTGAATGTTAGGCATGTTTGCAGAGGTCTAGTTGGAGTTGATGTGAAGGTCTAGTGTTCTGGGCTTCTTTTTATACACACCTCACACCTAATTGATCCATTATTAGTCATAGATGAAGCTCATGTGACAAGGTGACAAGACTTTTGTCCTTGCAAAAATAGACTCATTGGGCTTTACCAAGCTTTAAATACCAAGCTTTTTGACAGTTTTGTTGTGCACTGAAACATTATTACAAAAGCTGTTGGGAATAAAATGAGGCATTACTTGTAAATAAAAAAAAAAAAGAAATATATTTCAGCAACACTTTAGGTCAATTTGTACAAAAGCGACAAGACTAGTCAGGGACTGTATACTACCTAGCAGAAGAGACAAAAAAATATTTTAATCAAACCCATTTCATAATTATTATTATATTATTGTTGTCTTATAGACCCAAATTAGTCTACATCCATTCCAAACACGGAAGACGCTCTCATTTGTGCCATGTTTTTCCAACCACACATTTGGTTTTCTTTTCCATTTCAATGCAAAGAAAGTGCGTACAAAAAACACTTCATCTTTTTCTCCCAGCCATCTGCTCATCCATCAAAAGCACCCTGAAATCTAATTAATGAAGCGATTACGTATTGCGACCATCTGTACAACCGGATGGGAGATAACGTGATACAATAACACGATTAAACAAAAGGAAATAGCATCTTAACATGAAGTCTAATTTTTTACTTTAATTTTTTATTTTTAACATGTAAACTATAATTAGTCTAATTTTTATGTCAACAATATTACATGATATATTTAGTTTTAACATCACGTTATATAATTTATTTTATTATAACACAGGGGCACGGTATTCAGAAGGATGGTGGTTCAAGATGCCACTGAGGTGCCACTGTGCAAAGCACCGTCCCCACACGCTGGGGGGACAGTGACTGCCCACTGCTCACTAAGGGTGATTGTTAAATACAGAGGACACATTTCGTTGAGTCACCGTGTGCTACAGTGTTTCACAATGACAATCACTTTACTTTACACCAGCATCTGGCTTGTCTTCAACACATCAAAAAAGTTAGTTGAAAGACATTTCTTCATAAATTTTGCTGACGAAAACATTCACATTTTAATCAATCCAACAGTGTCCAAAAGGCATTTTACAAGAAGTCTTTCCCACCTTCCACATTTGACTTGTTAAAACTGGCAAAAGACAAAAATAATAGTAATAATAACCACATATTCACAAGAAGTTTAACAGAAATTGTGATTTGCTTTATATCCTGATATATTTCTTTTCCGTATTGCCCATTCCTTGTGTTTTCCACATACCCCCAACAACGTACCCCCATACTACTGCACTGTGACAGCAAGAGTCAAAAACTGCTGCTGACAGAGTGCATGGTGAAAGTGTGCCCATGGCATAAAATGCACCAGAAATTGTTATGATGAGGAAAAAGTAGCAGCAATAACGTACGACTATTGCTTGGACATTCCATGTTGCAACCTTCATATTTTGGAGTAAGCATTTGGGTCTCCTTAAATATCCACTTGGGCCACAGTCCATAACATATACAGTTCCGACTTTGGCAGATGTGAGTTGTCAGGGAAATGCCAGGAACACAGGGTCAGATCTTCTTGTGCCTAACAGCAACAGAAACTAAGACTTCAGCTAACTAAAAATTCCAGAATATTCCAAAGCCAATTAGAATAGTGGCTACTAACTACTATTGCAGTTGGTCTTGTGGAATGCTCACACAAGATTTAAAAAGTTACTCACCGGCAGGTCCACACTGACATCTGTGCCATCCAGCAATGACACTCGGCAGGTGATAATGGATTTGGAGTCGCCGGCAGCAGGAATGTGGGTGGTGGCGCGCTGGGCTTCTCGTAGCCGGGCCTTCTCGGCATGTTTGCGGACAGACCGCCGGCCCAGCGTCCGGCGGAGGAAACTCAGCATCGTCAGAGTCGAGAGACTTTTACCTGTCAGGATAGGATAAAGAAAAAGGCTCTTGTGAATTTTGAAGGGTCTGCTTCCTGTTTCATGCCCATAATCTAGGGATGTAATGGTCACCAGAAGAGTTGCAAGACTCTTATCTGTCTAGTCTCTGCTGTTGATACTAGGGTTGTTTAAGTCAACAAAATTTATGACGAAATATCTTCATCAACAAACCTTTTTGTCGTGATTAAGTTGAGACGAGACATAAATGCTTGTTATGCGATAACTATAATGAAATATATCATGTAAAATTGTTTACTAATAAAAATGAGACAAAATAGTGTCCAAAATAAAAACTAGACTAAAATGTCTCTTTTCGTTATTTCCTCTCGTTAAATTATGTTATTATATTGCGGTTTCTGTTTCCTGTATCTCCCATCCAGAGGCACAGTTGTGCCTCAATATGAAACAAGCATATCTCCGCTGGGTCCTAGAGCCCGTCAATCACCAGCCAATCACAAAAAAGAAAGGGACTAGACAACAGCAAATCAGAGTAAAATGCAACACAACCACTATTGAAAAGGCATCCAGGATTTCTTCCCGTGATTCTTCCCGTGATTCTCCTTCTTCTGTTTTATGTTACAACAAATTCACAGCCTGTTTGACACTAGAGGTCTGAACCTTCACGATTCGATTACGATTATACCAATGCCTCAATATCCATGAATTGCATGGCAACCAATAGACTTTTTTTAATATGTTCACATGATGCTTTCAAATACAAGCGTTAAGATCTCGTTGGTGTTTTTCTTAACTCCCGGTAAGACAATTATGTTGTGTTGTACAGTGCTGCACGATTAATCTAATCGCAATCCTAATCGTGATGTCAGTCTGTGAGATTACATGAACGCAAAAAGCTGTGATTTAAATGATTAGTACATGGATTGGATCGGCAAAATATCCGCTCCATTCTCTCAAAGTTTGCGAGCTGACTGAAGTCTCATTTCAGTCTGATGTGACGTGTTTGGTCACATGACTTTCGATTCGGTTCAATGGAGACCTCAGATTCGTGACTGGGTAGACGTCGCATGACGAGCTGCATCGTACGTCAACGTCGCCGCCATATTGCGAGAGGCTCTGCTGTGGCGTGAAGCATATACATGTCTATGGAGAGAAGTGCATAAAAATGCCTCACTCTTGTGCTGCTTGGGTCTGTACAAACCGCTGTACGCTCCAAACCAGATTCCGGGGGATTACATTTCGTAGGTAAGGCTGGACAATTGTTTTGAATATATTTGGCCATTATAAAATCCCTGTTTTATAAGTCTTAACCTTAGCTAAGCTAGGCTAAGATAGCGAAGCTATGCATTCATGTGTTCAAGTCAGCCTCCAAACAACGTTTTGGCTAAACGTAGGCATTAACTATTTAGACTGTTCTTAGCTGTTTAGTTCACTTTTCTCAAACTTTGAAGGTTTCCTAAAGACATTCACCTCAGTTTACAAATCTTAACCTTAGCTAAGCTAGCAAAGCTATGCATCACTGTGTTCAAGTCAGCCTCCAAACAACGTTTTGGTTAAACGTAAGAACTATAATACGGGATTTTATAATGGCCAAATATAATCAAAACAGTTGTTTAGCCTTACCAGGGTTTGTCGTTTGACAGTAATGTAAAGTGTTTTTTGTTATTATTTAATTTTGTATTTTGAAAGCACTGGGCATTTCAAGTTGTTATAAGTAGTTTGTATGTTTCACTTTGAAATTAAACATTTCACTAAGTAATTTGTATGCGACTTTTCATTGATATACAAGCAAGTGTCCTTTATCATATCGTAATCGCATATCGCAATATTGATCTCAATAATTGCAATATGTCTTTTTCCCCAAATCGTGCAGCCCTAGTTGTACATCTCTGGACACTCAGAGAAAGATCAGCCTTTTCTCCATTCCCACTCTCTGTGTGTGTTTCAAAACGGCAGAAAGAACACTCACTTGCTTGGATTCCATTGGTTGAGTAAAAATACGTCACAGCGTGCAGCGGTCAAAGTTCAAAGTTCAACAAATGACTGTCTTCGGAGAACAAGACCACCGGGAGCTGCGCCGCCCAGCATTAAACTCCTACCCGAAGCGGCGCTGTACTCGGGTCAAATCGCTGCAGTCTCTTTTACCAAGGCTTTTTATACCGACGGCAGAAAAATAATCAAGCAACATTGTGATGTAATCCATTATGTCGATTATTGATTATTACCCACTGCATTGATGCAATACAGTACACATCCTGTATCGCGAGGCATCAATTATACGACTAATTTCAACACCCCTATCTGACACATGATAATGAGATTTGATAACCCTAACTGCTGTTAAGAGAACGATGCCCAGATAATTAACATCAGTTTTTCAAAGCTGAGTGTTTTACCGCCTGTTCAGAACAAGTAACCAAAGGATTACTGACATATTCTCTCTCTCTCTCTCTCAACAGGTTAAATAATGTTATTGAATTGTCTGTGCAATGTATATCTTTTCACAACTACAATAATAATAAAATTTTTAATGAAACGCCGTGGTGGTGGTGAAGGTTGAGTTTAGTGGAATGTCACTCTTATCTGTTTTCAAAACTTGAGAGCCCTTACTCAAGTTTAAACTTTTTGTATTTTACATTTGCAACTGGTTTATTTAAATGAAAGAATTTCTATTTCTTGAGAGTAAAACCACACTAGCGGTGGAATTTACTGCGATGTAAGGGGGTGCCACCTAAAATCTTACCTAGGCCTCCAAATTTGTCAGGGCCGGCCCTAAATAATATAATAATAAGATAAACTTATTTTAATTATGAAATGGGTTTGACAAACAAAATGTTGCTTTTGTCTGTTCTTGTACTATACTGACTGCGTTAAAGAGATTACAATAAACCATTCACTGGCTAAAATTAGACTAAAATGTCATCAGTTTAGTCTAAAACTAGACAAAATTTTAAATATTGAGTCAATATATGACTAGAATGCTATTACTTTTAGTCCACTGAAACTTGACTGAGTCGACTGAAATGAGTCTGGACATGACAGACTAATAAAGAATAAAATGAAAGCTTGACACTAAGACTAGTATAAAACATTCCAACAAAAACAACTATACTTGACACTATAGTAACTGCAGTAACTTTATAGAGGTATAAAGTTGTCTTGTTTAACACACGATTATAACAGTAATAATTAAATAATAATTACTTAATTATGATGTAAACCAAAATTAAGCCATCTTCATATCTCACTTGGCATCAAAAGGAATCAAACAGAAATAATTTTCCATATTCGACAGCCCTTTATTTTCCACCTAAAATATCACAGAGCTATTTTACTGGAGGCATCTGTATTATTTTACCCAAAAATGCTGTCCGAAGTCCAAATACTACCCAAATTTATTTGGATCGTGATATGGTGCCTAATATGCTTACAGGTAACCCTCAATCACATGCAAAATGTGTCTCTGTCCTGGCAAGTAGGTATAAAATGTCCCTCCACTGTATAAACACTTAATAGAAGGATAATCTTTCAAAATCTTACATATAATGCACTATAGATGAAAAAAAATATATATAAAACAAACAAAAATATTATTATTATTAACTATAAACAGATCTTTAAATCTAAATAATTTAGAAACTAAAAGACGTTTAGAATGTTCATGATTTTTTCTTGCGCCAGTGAGATGTGATAAGGTGCTGACAATCGTTTCCCAGATGTTCCTGAAGCAGCCACTGATGTCAGCTGGCTTAACTTACAGATTTTCATCACCTGACCATCACCACCATGCCAAGATCAGGCTTGCCTCTGTCACCAATCAAGCCAGCCCGGCTGGTATTCTAACAAAAGGAAGAAAGTGACTCGGTCTGACAGTTCAAAGTCTGGACAGAATGCCTGGCCCAGGTCAGCTGACCCAAAGACATTAATAACCGAGGCAGTGATAGCCAAGTCACATTGCCACACGTCTGCCATTAGATATAGTAAATCAGCATAATGTAATTATTAAAACACTGCAGGTACAACTACGGATGCTCAGGGTTTCCATAAAACATCTGTATTTTAAAGAAGAGAAACTAACAATGCGTTTTTCAGTCATCCAAAACACAATCTTTACAGATGTTTTTTAAACAGAGATTAAAATGGGAGGAGTCTGATGATTGACAGCTCTTGCGCATACATCTTCCTCATTCTGGATGATTCAAAGCAGCAAATCACGTGTGAAAACATGATTGATTATTATGATTCTTTCTGGTTTTATTTCAAACTTTCTCACCTCTAGGACGAGGAGTTTCGACCTGTGCCTGAAACCACACAAAATCTTTAGAATCTTCAGCATCTAAACTTACTGGGGCAGTGGTGACCTAGCGGTTAAAGAAGCAGGCCCCCGTAATCAGAAGGTTGCCGGTTCGAATCCCGAAGCGCCAAGGTGCCACTGAGCAAAGCACCGCCCCCACACACTGTTCCCTGGGCGCCTGTCATGGCTGCCCACTGCTCACTCAGGGTGATGGGTTAAATGCAGAGGACAAATTTCACTGTATCACAAAGACAATCACTTCACTTCATCTTTATGAACATTACTGAGTGGTTGGCCCAGCGGGTAAGGAAACGGACCCGTGATCGGAAGCAGTGTGTTCGTTCACACACACTGCTCCCTGGGCGCTGCATGTCACCGATGTGTCACTGTGTGCTGTGCTGCAGTGTGTCACAATGGAAATCACTTCACTTTCACATTTAGTATCGTGTTCAGCACGTCTGTCTGTCAGCAGGCTTCGAAGCACACTGAGCTTCCAAAATCACACAAGCCACAATACTTTCCCAACTCATCCCCTCAGGCAGCAGGAACAATGTCTTGCCTCATAAATGGCTCATTATTAAACATCACAGCCACATCTGGCTCCAGTTCCACAACACTGCTTGGTCTAACATCATTATTCCATACTCTGATCAGGCAAGGACATCCTAGATACTACAACCCTTCTCCAGACGTCTCTGATACATGCACATTAACATGCTCCCGTGACACCTTCCCTGGGCCTTATACTCATGTTGTAGAAACAATCCATCTCATAATCGGTTCTCAGGACGAACACAGTTCACGGTTTTTAACGCAGCTGGCATAATAAGTATTAGTGTAATTATACACAGAAGGACACCGGTTAACCTGAACTGCCAGTATAGGGTTACTGGTGGGAGGAAAAAAAAAATCAATACGACAGGGCTACTAATATAACACTGATATACTTTTATGTATTTTACTCTTTTTCTATACATATGCATATTGCAGATGAATGTACTGCAATTCATCACATTTTGCTGGACTGGCAGAATGACGTATGTTTGGGATCCATCTTTTTTATGAAAAATAATGTTTCTTTGGGTCACCCTGTGATTTCAATCCTTTATATACATTCAAACCAATCTGCTGTATGAATCAGTAACAAGAATTATTCAATATTTCATAAGGATCCACTGAACATATTAAAACATACAATTATACAAAAAAGGGGGGATAAGGATCATTCAGAATCATCCCCTTCTGCTCTTAACACAGAAAACAAGTTAATCTCCTACCAAAACCTCTACAGGTATGACATTTTAGTTCAAGAATGGCGCGGTTCATTGCGTAATAGTTCACCTCCCTCTGCCACCGTGTTCACAGCCGCCCGAGCAAATATCCAAAAAACTCCGAGCACAAAAAAAAGAAAATAACATTTCGGGCAACGATGAGGCAGGTGGCGCTTTCAACAGGGCGGGCAGCCAATTCAACATATTAAAAAAAAAAAGCAGGTGGTTCGAGGCGCACACTTTACGCAACGTTCGCAACGCGCTGCTATTTACGCCAGTTGCGCCCGGCGTGTAGCTCAGCGCCAAATCTGCTTACAGAAGATAATACGGCCGCGCCGAAAACGAAGTTGCGCACTTTTAACGACAGTGGAAATCGGCGTGGCAGCTTCTTCCGCCGAGGAATGTAGTTCTTTCACAAGCTACGGGATTGCCTAGCAACACCGGGCGCATGAATACACGCCTCGCGGTAGCAGGTGCTCCGTTTTATCCAACCTCCTACAGAGCGTCCAATTTACGTAAAATACGAAACAGTTTCACAAAGTCGGCTAAACATAGTTTCGCTTCGGGAGACAATTAAGAGAGAAAGCGGGGTTTTTTTTTACCAGCATTCACTCGGGACTCGGCGGTACTGCGTCTCTCTCCCTCAGTCCACTTGTGGATTCAAAAGTCCCCGATATGGCGACGGCTTCTCTTTCTTGGTAATTTTCTTGTGGTTTTTTTATCTCTTTAAAAACAAACGCGGCACTCCGCGCTTCCCATATTTCCGTCCCCCCTTAAAAAAAAAAAAGTTCCGAGCGCAGCCCCGCTGCTAATTAAAACACAATAAGCCACTGTTGGAGGTTTTCGCGAGGATGCGTTTCTCCCAGGAAGTGACGTGATGACGCAAACCCCCCCCTTCCAAACAAACGTGGATTTGAATTTAAAGGGGCAGCTCCGGGGCGAGATATTACCTCGCGGTGCCAGACATGCTGGTCGGATACTTTCTTGCTGTTCCGCGATAGTTTTAACATGGGCCACGATGTTGTCCTGCACCAATTTACAGTGCGTTGTACGAATGAAACTGACGATCGACGGAGAAAAGTTTTTACAAATTTGGACCGTGAAATGGACCGCTTCTTAAGCGATTTATCTTACAAGAGCGCCATCTATTGGTCACCTATTTTACTTCCCCCCCCCTCCACTATGGCAGGGCCCTCGAGGTCCTGATACAGCTGTTTTTCCAGACGTTTGTACAGTGAAGTGTGCAAATGGATGGTAGTAGCCTAGTGGGTAACACACTCGCCTATTAACCTGAAGACCCAGGTTCAAACCCCACTTACTACCACTGATTGTAAGTCGCTCTGGATAAGGGCGTCTGGGAAATGCTGCAAATGTTAAAGTGATTGTCATTGTGAAGCACACGGCGACACAACAAAATGTGTACCCATCACCCTTGGTGAGCAGTGGGTACCCTAGCGGGTAGCCCCGTGCCTGTTCAGAATGAGGAACTAACTGGGAGGTTGACCAGTTAGTCATCTAGGTTGACTCACAAGTCTCAGCCAAAATCCCAGGAGAATTTCCATTTTACAGCTTATTATTATAAATGCCATTCTTTTTTTTTTCCTGGTCCCATGGCATGATAAATAAATGAAAATAATACTACTAGCTAAAGTAATGTAGCAATGGTAACTGCATGCAGCTCAAAGTGGAGAAATCTAAACTGTTTATCCATTAAAAGAGAAAAGTAGTTCATGTCATGACGTGTTTTGTCTTGTGTATGTCTGAGATGTTTCCCGTCTTGTCGTTGTTGAGTCCGCCGTTTCAGACCGACGGATCAGTCAACTGTCGGCAATGTGGTGCTCAGAAGATTGACGTCTGCAGACCAAAGAATGTCCAAACGCTCCAGTTCGGGTCAACATACTAAACCACATGATGTGTACAAAGTTAAACTCCCAGCATGAAACGGGATCGTACGGCAACACACAGTGAGTTCTCTCGGGATGAGTCAGTGTTCAGCGGTTTTGGAAAGGCTGATCGAAAGGCTGATAATGACCATACAGGACTAATGCAGGACACGCCTCCATTTACTCAAGATTTCATTCAGATGTTCACCGGTTTTATTTAAAACTAAAAGCAAAAGCAGCATATTATACTGATAACTCTCAGTACTGAACACTGTCAACACACGTTACCGTTCAGAAGTTTAAGGTTATGTAGAAATGTCCTTGTTTTTCCCACGAAATGGGGTTTAATAGAAAAAGACAAGAAAAAAAAAAAAGAAAAGTGAATCAGTGAAGCTTTTAAAGGCTTAATTGTTGTTGATAAAGTTCCTCTCTACATGTATGTAGATATACAGGCATTTCCAAATAGGAAAGGAAAGTGAAGTGATTGTCATTGTGAAACAGCAAAAAAACAGCAAAAAACAGCTTGAACGCAGCACAGCAGACGGTGACACACCGAAATGTGTCCTCTGTTTTTAACCATCACCCTTAGTGAGCAGTGGGCACCATGACAGGCGGTTTGCTCAGTGACACCTCGGTGGATCGGGATTCGAACCGGCAACCTTCTGATTACGGGGCCACTTCCTTACCTGCTAGTCCACCACTGACCCCCAGTCGTTTACAGAATGAACAACGTCTGGACTGGACTGTCTTTTTAATGCGCCAAAAGGTAGTGTCCCATCCAAAAAGGGGACATTACTAAATGATACTTAACAACGTCTATTTCTTATATGGCACGGTGTTGCCCACATTAATAATGATATCACAACTTTGTTCTGTCGGGCAACAAGACCAAAAAAAAATAGTAGAATTTAAAAACGGATCACAAATAATTAAGTGAGTATCTGCTGTATAGGTGCCTGCAGTGACGCACAGTGGCCTGTAGATGGCAGCAGACGACGCTGTATGTTAGTTAACGTGGCAGAATGTGTGAAAATTAAATGCGGTTATAGCAGTTTGTTCATTCGCATGTTTTTTTTTGGCGTGTTGCTGACAGGCTTATTAACAAATTCCACTTCTGTCCGTAGTTTTATAGCACACGTTTAAAAATATTTCTATCTCGTACACTTTCAGTGTGGCGCTCAGTGCAAACCACGTAGCCGACATTTTTTTCCCATTTTTATATATTTTGAAAAATATAGAAAAGGGCAACTTTATGGTAAATTAAGTGGATTTAACGAGTTTCGTGTTCGTAAACACACCTCCACTTCACCAGCATGTTAGAATCCCACCGAGCAAGTTCTCGGCCAGTCCCTCCCAGACGCTTCCTGCACCAGACGGCGTAACGTTAACACAACGCCAATACAACGTTGAACACGGCGACAAGGCGACAAGGCGACCCCCCCCTCCCGGAGACGGAGTAAGTGAGGTCTCTCGCGGCGTGGGAGTCCTGCGGGGGAACACGCAGCGCGTCGTATCAGACGCGAATTACCCGAGAACTCCAACCCCCGGTGTCGCGATGGTGTCACCTGGACCGGCAGCGGAGTCACATTCTGAGATGAGACGGCGACGATGATGAAGATGATGATGATGGCATCCTGCCTGGCGCCGATACCGCTCCCGGTTTTCTTCATTGCGGGTAAGTGTGTGTGTGTGTGTGTGTGTGTGTGTGTGTGTGTGTGTGTGTGTGTGTGTGTGTGTGTGTATATATATATATATATATATATATATATATACATGATATTATATTACATACACGTTTCGTGATGGGCACAGTTGGCACACTTTATTTCATCCCCCCTTCCGTCACCGCTAGAAAAAGCAGGGACCTTATGCCATCCTCACATGACTAATACAATAATTCATAATCGACGACAAAACTCAAAAAGAAGCTTTTTCCGTGATGCTATTTATGAAGACATTTATAAAAAGGTACATTCATGTTAAACATGTTTTACCAATTCATGAGTTTATTGAGATTTGTATAACATATTTTTGTGGCTCATTTAAATAGTATATAAGTACTAGTTCCGACACTTATTTCTGGAGCAATATGAACTGGACCCCGCTGGCCCCGTCCTACATTTCAGTGTGCCATGTAATGAAATGTGTCCTGATGGGATCGGGCACGCAGTGGCGGTTACTTTGCAGAATCGTGCCATCTCCAGCGGTGGTGGTGATGCCACCCGTGTCACTGCATGCCTCTGGCTCCTTTTCACTGATTGACAGATCGTGTGTGTGTGAGTGTGTGTGTGATGCTGAACAATGGCTGTCTGACGCGCTTGTTTCATTGTCCTGCATTTATTTATGTGTGTGTGTGTGTGTGTGTGTGTTGGCGACAGAGATACCAGAAGGACAGTGAAGCTTGGTCAGTGTTAGGCCCTTGGCACTTTTCCACAAGGTTGCCTATAATGCAAAAGCTAACATGGGTGCATTTTTATTTTATTTATTTTTTAACGCAATTATTGCTTTGCGACTCAGGTCCCACTTCGTTTAGTTGCTGCTTTTCGAATGATGAATTCAGAAGGATTCCCACTAGTGTACACGTGTTGTAATGGACACAGAAATGAGAAAGGAGATGCTGAAAGGGCTTTCGATGCACATTGCGGCAAATAGATTTCATTGGCATTGAGCTTCATACAAAGAACAAAGTTGTAGGGCCACTGTGTGCAATTATTATGCAAGGATTTAAAACATTTTTTTTGGTGTTGCCAAAAGGGCAAATTTAACATTAAATTTACTAAATGCATGTTGTGAGGTTTGTAATCTTTTTTTCATGTGAAAATTGTTAATTCCTTTATTCCCTCTCTCATTCATTCAATGAAAAGGACAGACATCTTGTTCCACGGACAATAAACCTTGTAGCAGTGCTATACATTTTTGCAGTATATCCGCAGTACATTTTTAATGCATTATAAGATATAATGAGATTTTTGAGAAAAGTGAGAGCAGCAGTGAGAGCCCCCACGGTCTGCTTTAACTGGTAAAATTCAGAGAAATTATGATTATATCAACAGTTATTGATTATAGTTACTGCCTTAATATCAATTATAGGAGTGTAGAATCAACAGTTAATTTCTTTATATGTTACCCACACGGTTTCTGTTCGGTGGTGTAAGATGGGACGTCATGGAGCCATGACATTCCTGTTCCTTTGTTGTGCATGGAGATTCAACACCCCTGTTTTTGCATGCCCTTTGTCGAACGGCATTGCAACAGTTGCCGGCCCTCCTCCGAGCCAAACGTGTGAGGTCGGGACCGTCGGGACCGCCCGCTCTCTTTGTCTTCCCCAGACAGGAGGCACAGGGGGCGTGACGTCAGAAACAACAGGTTCTGATTGGTCTGTGACAGCTTCCTGTAGGCCAGGGGTATAAAGATCTGTTCACATGTGGGGAAGGGACTTTATCTTTCTTTCTCAGCTGTTTTCCATCGGAAGCCTTCCGGCTTTTTGAGTCTTTTCTCTCTCTCTCCCTTTACTCTTTCTTTTCATCTTGGTTTTCTCTGTAACATTGGTACCCCTTTTACTTACAATATTCATATGTAACTGCAATAAACATTTACTGGTGTTAATAAATTAGAAACTGTTCATCCTTTTAACCTCTATTGTGCCATGCCTCTTTCAGCCAGGAAACATCAAGTTGGAGTGGTTTGAATACAGTGCTTTTGTGTGTAGAGAGAGAGAGTTTTTTACTCTTTTCTACCCCGGTTTTACAGTGGTCAGTAATTCCATTTACTGAATTCACTTTAGCTGAGCCTAGTGAAGTATGATATGATCATTGGATGTTGGGTGAAGTTAGATGAATTCAGTAAACAATGACTAAATGAATCAAATGATATATAATTAAACAACTTATAGCAATGAGTCAAAGTTGTCGTATGGTGAGTGTCCCCTGGAGGCCCTTTTCACGTCTACGTTACAATCACTTGGGTCATGTAACCAAAACCATTCTCACCCCAACTCATCAAATATTGAGAGATGGGCAGGCGGCGCTGCATCAGAACACACACACTAACACACACACGCGCGCGTGTGCGAAGTGTAGCGTAGTGTCTGTGTTATCAGTGAAAGCCGCTCTGCTCCGGAAAAAATAAACACGTACGCTATCGTTCAAAAGTTTCGGATCGTTTAGAAGCGTCCTTTTTTTTTTTTTGGTTAAACAATTGTTCTGTCCACCAAAGACGCTAGTTCAGAATCTATCTGCGTGTTCCGTTTGGTAGTGTACATCAGTGGTTCCCAACCTGGGGGGGCACCACAGATCGTGGGGGTGGGGGGCAAAATTGTATCTGTGCTGACGTCAGCAAGATTATACAAACATTAAACGTGTATGATCCAAATAACACAGCCAATTGGATAATCAGAACTCTGTATTATCCTGTGTAGACTAGTGCTGTAAATCTTGGCCTGGGTGGGGTGGGGTCGGGTCGGGTCGGGTCGGGTGAACTTCCTGTCTGTACGCGGCGCGGACATGGGGCGAGAGGAGGCAGCATCCAGCATCACTTGGGATGAGGTGAAGACCGCCGTCTGGTCTTAATGTTGTGGCAGTTCCGTGGTGCCGCGGGGGGGACGACAATGGACAGTCATAGTCACACAGCAAAAGTTCAGCAACAGCGTGGACAGTCTGACGGAATCGGCAGGCAGAAAGCATAAACGATGGGCCGGCGAAGGTCGAGGGACACCGTAGCTCGT
This sequence comes from Denticeps clupeoides, assembly GCF_900700375.1. Classification (NCBI taxonomy): domain Eukaryota; kingdom Metazoa; phylum Chordata; class Actinopteri; order Clupeiformes; family Denticipitidae; genus Denticeps; species Denticeps clupeoides. Next base: position 47,840 of record NW_021629843.1, on the reverse strand, counting down.
TGTTTTAGCAATGGAAATAGCATATGGCACTGGCGTGTTGCACAAACAATGAAACCCAAGGGGTGCCACTGGGAAGGCCAACCTTTTTATGTTGGCGGCTGAACGAGATCCGTGACAGTCCCCCTGGAGACACTCAGGGTTAAGTGTCTTGCTCAGGGACACAAGGGTTTTACGCGAGTGTGTTACCCAATAAGCTACTACCACCCTTTTGGGGGTTGGGGGGTCCTGGCTTGTCGTGGACGCAGGCAGGCAGGGCTTCAGGGAAAAAAGGTTGGGAACCACTGGCATTCATGGTCCTGATATGTTTAACAAACTTCCTTAAATCTCTGGAAATAGTTTCACCCCCTAGATGACAGCTGGGTGTCTCCTCTCCAAGATTAGATCTTCAGAAGGCACACTTGACGAAAGGGAAAGTGAAGTGATTGTGAACGTGATACACAGCAGCACAGCACACGGTGCACACAGTGAAATTTGTCCTCTGCTTTTAACCCATCACCCTTGGTGAGCAGTGGGCAGCCATGACAGGCGCCCAGGGAGCAGTGTGTGGGGACGGTGCTTTGCTCAGTGGCACCTCAGTGGATCGGGATTCAAACCTTCTGATCAAATCTTCTGCCCGGGAACCTTCTGATTACGGGGCTGCTTCCTTAACCGCTAGGCCACAACTGCCCCTGATGATGATGTGACATCCCATAGTGCCATTGCAATCGGTGGCTTTAAGTAGGTGTTTGCATGGGTTATGTCTACTTATGTCACTTATTCCACTTATTTATTATTAAAAGACTCTCTGTCTTGTTTGTGTTAATGGCTGTAGTGATAAGTACTGCATGTCATGGATTGCTCTGCATTTTTAGCCCTGTTTATCCATGAGCAATGACGCTTGTAGCATCTTCAGTATTCAGGATTCACAGAACTAGATAGAAATAAGAAAAGATAAGATTTGCGTAAAAACGTAAACATATAAGGCAACCAGCTGCAAACTTTTTACTTTTTCCAACCTTTTTTTTGTATTTATACTGCGTCCTTGTGTTTAGTCCTTGTCGGGTCATTGAATGTTTGTCCATGTGTTTCCATGGTCCAGTCTTGTGTACTGTTGTTATGAATAAATCCGCCATCTTGTGAAAGTCGAACGTATGAGTCCTGTTTGCACCGATCCTCTGTTCTGACAGATGTTTTAATAAAATATGTTTAAAATATTTTATACTTCCCCCTTCATATCAGGAAAAGGACAATATAAAACCAACCACTGGGAACCACACCAGCCCTTGTACTGTCTTTAATGTAAACCATTTCCTTACAATACCATACAGGCGTTCGTGTAACTGTTAAGGCAGCTTCTCCCACCTGGCCGAAATCTTTTCCTCTCATTTCCCGGCTGAAACAGTAATCCATGTTTTTATTACCTCCCGATTAGATTACTGCGCTAACATGCTCTGTGACCTTCCTACCAGCACAAATCAACAAGCATCCACACAACCAGTCACCCAAGTTCTCAGACAGCATTACATCTACATCCTGGATGGCTGAAAAGTTCCTTAAATTTGAGTCAATTGAAAACTAAAAGACTTTCAAATCACACAAGGCAATAATTTATTAACAACAGAACACGAATGTTTTAACAAATGTTTAAACTGAGAAATTGTACACTTTTATTTACCAAATGAGCTCAGGTCCCAAGGGTCAAATATTACTATTATATTATTGTTTCCTTATAGACTCAAGAATATTCTACATCCATTCCAGACAAGGAAGACGCTCTGATTTGTTTCGTGTTTTTCACGTTATGTTCTCTTTTCCACTTCATTGTAAAGAAAGGGCATCCGAAGATTCGTCATTTTCTCCCACCCATCAGAAGTATCCTGAAATCGAATTATTGCTGCTATTGCGTATTGCGGAAGTGACATTGTCTCTACGGCGGGATGGGAGATACAGGAAACAGAAACCGGGATTAAACTCGAGGAAATAACGTTGCGTCTCGTTTTAGTCAACAAAAATTAAGAGCCTTTTTTGTATAGGTTTTACCTTGTAATCCATATTTAGTCTCATCTTTATTTGTCAACAATATTACAAGATATATTTTGTTATAGCTGTCATCACGTCATCTCATCTTCATCACGTCAAAAAGGTCCTTTGATTAAAATATTTCATCATAAATTTTGTTGACAAAAACAACACTAGCCAAGACTAATTTGAAACGGACTGTTTCAAAGTATGAAAATGTTCAGACGAGTCTAAATTCGACATTCTTGCAAGTAATCCTGGATGCTGTGTCCTCCGAGCTAAAGAGTAGGGAGTTCTTCCAGGGTTCATTTAAAAAAATCCTGCATCTCTGATGGTATGGGGGCGCATAGGGGCATACAGTATGGGCAGCTTGCATGTCTTGTAAGGATCTATGAATGCTGGAAGGTATATAAAGGTTTTACATCAACACATACTAAAATTTCTCAATTTAAGGATTTGTCATGTTAGCCGTGTTGTGCTGAAAATAAAATATTGAGTTATTTGGAAGTGTCTTAGTGTGTATTAAATTTAAAGAATGTCCCAATTTTTGGGGGGGGAATTCGGGTTGTAGAAGCCTCTCCATCTCTTTTTAGAACCTAAATGTAAATGTAAATGTCATGCCAGGGTAAATGTCTTTCATCACACATAGCAGGAGTAGTGGTGTAGAAGTTTATAAAAGAAAAATCCCAGGCGAGAGATACGCGGCAGCATTGAAAAGTGCAGCTCCAACTTGCATTATTAATTCGTTCGCCACTGTTCCCTTCTTCCACTTATCTTTGAATGAGACCCACCTTCAGGATTTGCTAACTGAAGTCAACAGGCGTGAAGAGGTAAATGGAAGGTTCAGCAGGTTCAAATGAAGCAGCACACTGAGATGTTTCGCTATTTTATTTTACACTGAATACCACGAACAGTGAATGAAATGAATGCTACCCTTCAAAAGTAACACTTTTTAGAAATAACACTTACTCAAAATAATATTTCACCTGAATATTAAAGTTATTCTGTCCTATAAAATATCTAGTGGCTCAGCATTAACCCTTAGATGTCATCAGTCTAAAATTAGCTCATAATTTTTTGTTCTTTTGTAGAAGAACAACTTCTTCTGTAGTTGTTCTTTTTTGTTAAAACTGATTAGGAGTAAAGAGTCAAAAAGGCAAAAACACATACACACACACACACACACACACACACACACAAAATGGTCGTTGAGATGGTATCATTGCTGTTCTGTGCAATTCAGTTAATGTGATAACATGTTTTTAAAAAAAGAAAAGAAAGAGTTCTGGTATAAAACAAGTATTTAAATTATTTTGCTTTACTAAAATTCAAAAACAGAAACACATTGAGTGTAGGATCCAGTGGTTAAGCAGACAGTCTGAAGGTATAAAAGAAAAAGGTCATGGACATATCATTTTCAGCTTAGCCCCATATTTAATATTTCAGTTCTCTGTGTTGTCGTAGTTTTTTTTGGTTTGTAACATGACACATTTTTGTTCTATTGTAAATATTTTTCTTAGAATTTTTTTCAGTTTTGGTAATAAGGTAATGGTAATAGCCCTGTTGTGAGAGGGTGAAGTAGATGTCAGTATGAAGTGAAAAGTTATGTTCGCACCCCTCCCCCACGAACGTCAGACACTCCTTTTTTCATTAGCTAATATGCAGATTAAGAATTCAGAGGACTCCATGGCGTGCGTTATTCTAGGCAAGGCGAACACAAGATGAATGCGGCCTTAATGCGTCAACCTTTCTGTGCAACTGGCAGGACACTTCCTGCATCCGAAGCCAGAGTGAAAAGGGGAAGCACCGCTCTGGGCCCACTGAACCTCAGAGCCAAATGTTTCTTGGAGGTTGCCATGGTTGGGCCCAGACTGATTATGATGCCGCTCGATCTGCTACTGCATAATTAGCCCTGCCTGGGAGAGGGTCTGCAGTGGCTCCTAATCTGCTTTTAGTGACAGGATGCCCCATTGCCTTCCCCAAAGCACGAGGAGCGTCGACTCAATAGTGGACAAACCCATTCGGACATGAGTGATTTTCCTCGGAATAAGAAATGGGATATTAGAGATTTATTCACATGACAGCCCTCTGGCATGGGGACAATAAAAAGGGTATGAGCAAGATTGGTGTTACTTTTTACTCATAAAATATCTAGAACAAACATGTATCAAGTGTAGATGGTGACAGGGGGGGTCTGTCTCTCTCTCTCTCTCTCTTGTTTGTTCCTGTGGCCTGAATTACACACGGCATCCACTCTTCCATTTCCCACGATCCCGCTGCAGGAATGAAGTCAACCCTGTGTTGATGGATGCTTGGTAGCGTGGTGGTTTGTCCAGCCTCAGTTTTTTTTACTTGACCTCATTTTTATTTCAGTCACTTGCTGTGTGGGGGGTAGAGGTTACCCAAAGAGATGAGTTTGAGCTCATCTACTGGTTTTGAACACCTCTATTATCTGAACCATATTAGACTGCACAATGGGATGCCTGAAACTGCTGTTCAGAAGAACTCATTTATCATTGGTCATCCACCAAACCTGCAATCTCGTTGGTTTTCTATGGCCTTCTTGGACAGGAGAAACCAACTACCCACCAGTTGTTTGTATTAGTTGTGTGTAATTATTTCTGACAACCTGAAGATTAACTCTAATTAATAACCATAATATGGGAGAAGCTAATGGTGATTATTGACAGCTCTTCTTCTAGAAGATTTAAACCCACTGCAGTCACACACCAGTCATGCAAGGCCTAAATTGTTCAAACCTGCATTTTATAAGAATTTACCTATAGATTTTCAGTTCCTTAATACCAACAAGGAATTTTCTCCAAAATATCAGATTTAATTCTGCCCAATATGGCAACATGCCCTAGTTTGTGCAAACTCAAGCACAATGCATCATTTAAGGTGGAAGATGTAAAGGAGGTGGAAGATGTACAGGCCAAATGTTTGGACACACCTTCTCATTCAATGTGTTTTCTTTATTTTCATGACCATTTTCATTGGAGTTATGTGTGTGGAGTTATGTACTTGACAAAAATAGGTGAAATAACTGAAAACATGTTTTATATTCTAGTTTCTTCAAAATAGCCGCCCTTTGATTACTGCTTTGCACAATCTTGGCATTCTCTCGATGAGCTTCAAGAGGTCGTCACCTAAAATGGTTTTCCAACAGTCTTGAAGGAGTTCCCAGAGGTGTTTAGCACTTGTTGGTCCCTTTGCCTTCACTCTGCGGTCCAGCTCACCCCAAACCATCTCGGTTGGGTTCAGGTCCGGTGACTGTGGAGGCCAGGTCTCCACTTTTTGTTAAGTACATTCATAGTTTTGATGCCTTCAGTGAGAATCTACCAACGTAAATGCCCATGAAAATAAAGAAAACACATTGAATGAGAAGGCATGTTCAAACCTTTGGCCTGTACTGTACATCACAAAGCAGCATCCCGTGTTTGGTTGTATTCGCGCACATAGCACATTGTGCAAAAAATAATAAGACCATAAATAATCAATAAAATAAATGATTAAAGGGTTATTTCTAAATTTAAATCATAATAATAATAACAGACTGTCATGATACCTGACATGTAGGTAACAGACGTTTCTGTTGGTGTTTTTTGCGTAGTTTTTCATTCCGGTTCAGTGATCAGGCCAAAGAGGAGACCAGTCTTGTATGTATGCTCTATATGTGTCTGCAGATCCCTGGGACAAGTATGTCTCCATTGTGTTCGCGTCTTGCACGCTTGTTGCTGTTGCACGAGAGTGATTTCTTAGTCACAGTGCGTCCTGCACAGACCTTTGCTCAGAGTCTAAGTATGCACCTCAGTGCCTGAGCGAGATCATCACTGAATTTGTTATGGGTGACTGTCAGCATTTAGGGTCTTCTAATGCATTTCTTTGGTTTCTTTCAATTTATTTGAATTCTAAGTTCAGTTTGATTTTTTCTTTAAAGAAAATATAGGATAAATGTACATTTTCAAACTGGCACTAAATTCAGCAGCATGTGATAAATGTTCACTAGTGTAACGTCAAAGGCATCCTTAGGATGTATGTACAGTACTGTGCAAGTTGTCAAACTTTTGCGCAGTACAGAAAATAGATACAAGAAAAGCGCATGCTAGTCATTTTGAAGAAGGAACTTTTTAATTAAGAGTTTTAATTAACATTTTATTTGCCACATACTACTTTTATTTAGTAAACTCGTTCCAGAAGACACCTTTGGCCTTACATATGTGAAGACATGTCTTATTTTTAGAATACACTGGAAATGTTTAATGCAGTTCATATATACAGTTGTTTGTGTGATTTACAAGTATTTTTACATATCTTACATATCTTAAATCTAGGACATAACTGTTCTGATTTCATTATAAAAAAAAAAATCCTAAAAGGACAACAGTAAATACAATGAAATGTCGAGATTTTCCAGGAGGAAAATGACATCACAATATATGGACATGAATTTTCATGATGAAAAAGTCACATTTGCCTTTAAATTTATAAATAAAAACACATGTGAGGACCTGCCTACGGCAAAGGCTGAGTTGGAAAATGGCTGTGCAGTGTTAAGTTACCATTACCTGGTGCTGCTGGGAGTTACTGCAGCTACTCCCAAATGCCCCTCTTAATGGAGACGAGCGCTGATGTAATGGCAGGGAGTGATCTGTCAGTGGTGCCACTGAATGAGGTGGCATTTTGTGTCCTGATAATTACTACACCAAAAAGGGCCGTTATCAATTGAGAATAACAAATTGGCAGTGTGTGTGCGCCTGTGCGTCCCTCTGTGTGTTTAGCAGTGTGTGAGGGGGAGATAGGGAGCGATGGTTACATCCTGAGGTCAATCAAATCTTCTGACATATGAAAGAAAGTCTTTTCTGACGTATGAAAGTAAAATAAAAAAAACTTTTTAAGTTATCTGGCAGAGTCTCTGGGCCCAATTAGAATAAAAATGATGGATGCGTGTCTGATTTGACAGCACAAAGAGAGCCTTGTTGGAGGATATAACTGAATATACTCCTGTATACTGTGCTCCATATTTGCCTGCAAACGTTCTGCAAACGCTAATGTTTTTGCATGCTGTCTTTTGCAGAGATAGAATTTGCACTGTAGATTATATGGATTTAATGTACAGTACAGGCCAAAAGTCTGGTCACACCTTCTCATTCAATGTGTTTTCTTTATCTTCATGACAATTTACGTTGGTAGATTCTCACTGAAGTCATCAAAACTATGAATGAACACATGTGGAGTTACGTACTTAACAAAAAAAGGTGAAATAACTGAAAACATGTTTTATATTCTAGTTTCTTTGCTCTGATTACTGCTTTGAACACTCTTGGCATTCTCTCGATGAGCTTCAAGAGGTCGTAACCTGAAATGCTTCTCCAACAGTCTTGAAGGAGTTCCCAGAGGTGTTTAGCACTTGTTGGTCCAGCTCACCCCAAACCATCTCGACTGTGTTCAGGTCCGGTGACTGTGGAGGTCAGGTCTCCACTTTTTGTTAAGTACATAACTCCACATGTGTTCATTCATAGTTCTGATGCCAACGTCTACCAACGTAAATGGTCAAGAAAATAAAGAAAACATGTAGATCATGTTGACACACAACAGTCTGTGTCACACAAAAAAATAACGATAACCTTTCAACCTACAGTACCAAGAGACAATAGAGGGTGGGCCAGTAAAATAGTTTGGATGCTTTAAATATGCAATTTGCATACTGCATGGAATAGGATGAGGTCTCCACCCCTGTTGTAAGAACAAGGAAATGCTCAACCCCTGCTGCTCGACCACATCGGCACCCACACCTCTGAAATGGCATCACCAGGAGAAACGGCACTTTCAGGAGATGAGACCTTTCTCAGGTGCTTTTCGTGTCCTCAGACGTGACCTTTGACGTTGCTCTGCTTGACTGTCTGGGCGAAGCTGCAGGCACATTACTTCCTGTCTAACAGGAGATTTGAGGCTTTGAGAACAGAAAAGAAAAGAAAGATAGAAACGAAAAAACAACGTAGCGCAACACAAAGAAATTCAGCAGAGCAGACAACAGGTAAAAATCTGCCGGCACGAAACTGTATACCAGAGCTTTTAACTCATAAAAAAAAATGTAGATTCTCCCTGATCCTGACACCACGATTAAAAAGTGAAAGTGAAGTGATTGTCACTTGTGATACACAGCAGCACAGCACACGGTGCACACAGTGAAATTTGTCCTCTGCATTTAACCCATCACCCTGAGTGAGCAGTGGGCAGCCATGACAGGCACCCGGGGAGCAGTGTGTGTGGACGGTGCTTTGCTCAGTGGCACCTTGGCGGCTCGGGATTCGAACCGGCAACCTTCTGTTTACGGGGCTGCTTCCTTAACCGCTAGGCCACCACTGCCCCTACTAGGCCACCACTGGCCCTAAACATAATGGTTAATGCCATAGAGGTTAATGCCGAGGTCAGGTCAAATGAGTCTGAAGCTACAGTGACCACAGCGTCGAAATTAGAGCCGTTGTACTTTTTCAATCACACGCTCCCACAGACAAGCGGAAGATTATACGAACACATTGTCCGCAGAGGCAAGCTCTCGCTAATTCGCCGAAGTGAGTGAATATGCACATTCTCACAGTTGAGAAATTCTCTACGTCGACCCCTCTGTAACAGGGGCGCGTCTAGAGTTTTTGCTTGGGGGGGCCAGGCAGGGGCACAGAGTACACGTGTAAAGGACAGCCGGGTGATACTGAAGCCGGTGACGTGGCAAATGTTTCATCACCCAGAAAACCCGGACAAAGAGGAAGTCTGGTGACTCTACACAACTTACTTATCAACTTATCAAGGCAACATATGCAAATCATTAAACACTAAATGCTGCAAGCAGCTATTTACTCAACGGCCCACCCGTGTCCGTAACACCCCACAGATGGGGAAGCAGCGTGTGTTAAAGCACGTGAGAATTTCTGCGTTAGTACGTTAACCGCTGACGCTAATTTGCATTGCTGACTGCGTCGGTTTCCAAAGAATTGCTCATTGCGTGTAGGTTCAGGTGACTTAACAAAAGGCTCTGAGGTCTGTCTCATATTCACACTGTCTTATCTGGACAGGAAGTAGAAATATGAAAAAGTTGAAAACGGTTTTTATTTACACCTAGGGCTTCAATTGAAGAGTTTTTTCTGCTTCTGACCCTTTGTCGTGGATTAATGGGATCAATGCATTTGTCATGGTTTGACAATCAGAACATTTTCTAGATGATTGCTAATGTGCATTAGCATTTTTCAAATTGGGTAAAAAACTGATTAGAACCGATTAAGTCCAAGCAATGAGGCTATTGTCATATGAGGAAGCACCACAGATTATGAACATCGGATTATTAAGGTAACTCAGTATGCAAGAATTTTAAGAGTACAACAATCGGCCCCTTGTGAACTCTAGAAGCTGTAAGTCCAGACTTCATGATATCGAATGAATAGGAAGGTGTGCATGTAATGTGTCTAATTTACATGTTGGTTCCTTTTCATATTTCTACATTTTGTCAGAGAGAGGACTAATATGGGAGAAAAGCAGGAAAATAGGAATTCCTGGAGGATTTCCCCAGATGATGCCTTCTAGTGTGGCCAAAATTAAGCTGATGCCTGCTGGCTCGAATCTGAAAAAAATAAACTGCCGCAAAACCTTCCCAAACCTTCCCAAATTCTCCCACACCGCCCCTCTGCTACGTTCCCTCCACTGGCTCCCAGTAGCTGCACGCATCAGGTTCAAAATACTGATGCTGGCCTACAAAGCCAAACATGGAGTAGCACCATCCTACCTCACAGCCCTTATTACACCTCGCACTGCACCTCGTATACTCCGAGCCTCCAGTACTGCTCGCCTGGTCCCTCCATCTCTGAAGGTAAAAGGAAGACGCTCATCTAGACTCTTCTCCGTCTTGGCCCCTCGGTGGTGGAATGAACTTCCACTCAAGGTCAGAACAGCTCAGTCACTGAGCACCTTCAAACGACAGCTCAAGACCTTCCTCTTTAAAGAATATTTAGATTAAATTGTAATTTTTTTGTTGTCGAACTTTGTGTACAGAATCTACAACAGAGTGAATTAAATAGATGTATTCATAGTTGGGGGTCCTAGTGAACCGGAATTGATCTCTTCATCGATGGTAACTTGAAAGCACGTTTTTAAGTCGCTCTGGATAAGGGCGTCTGCCAAATGCCATAAATGTAAATGTAAATGTAAAGTGTTTCTTTACCATTCGTGTAAATAATAACACATTATAACATCATATCATTAATTACACTAATTTATTCATATTAAGCTCAAGATGTGAAGGAGCACAAAGAGCATGAGCATCAATAATTATCTATTATCACACACATCATTGCAGCCATTAAAACCACTCTGCCCCACCTACCTGCATTATTAATTAGTAAAAATGCAGAACTCCAGCCATCCCAAGAAAGCATAATGAGGAATCGAGGAATGATAAGGCAGCATTTGGGAAGAGGGAGGCGCTCCAGCTCGAACAAGGATGCATCAGACTGATTTCTAGCGACTTACCCGCTCCTGCACGGCCCGGTCTATCTGCAGATGCCACAGCCTATTGAAGTCTGCAGGCATGCATTTATGCATTATGCAACCAAGTAATTACGGGATTACCCAACATTCTTCCTCATATTCTTCTGTCTTTCATCCTCATGCAGTGGAAAAGAACATAAATCTGATAATGTCTAGCATGTGTCCACTGTTTAAATGACTGTTGTGCAAAGACTCAGTCATGTTGAGATCTAAGAGAAAAAAAAAACAAATGCAACATGAGAATGCAACAAAACACAGCATCCTTATTCCACTATAAATACGTCCACACTGCGAGATTCTGCTAATACAAGCGCTGTGTTTTATATTTAGCTTCAGGAAGCCTGATCCTGCCACCCCATGATGTCTACGGTGTTTACATACAACGGGATTTGGTGTCCTGAGCCAAGCCACCATTCCTTGGTAGCTTTGTGTGCATCGGAGGAGGTGCTCGTCCTCTCGATCTAATTTGGTGCCGGAGACAACACTCAAATCACGCAACTCTCTAGATGTAATTGGATGGAACTTGAAGTAAAAGTAAAAGTGGATTCCTGGAATGTTTCTGAGGATTAGGACTGGATTTCGCCGCTGGCTTCCTACCATGCATGACAATTTTCTTTTAAGGGCAGGATCAGACGTGAAGAGTTGAGTGCTGAATAAAGAATCCCACTTGATCATCATTTCTATTAACATAAGTTATTAACATAAGAAACAGCCCCACTTAACAGGGCATGATACTTAGTGTAGACCTCTGTGGCCTAAAAAAAAAAATATATATATATATATATATATATATATATATATATATATATAGACACACACACAATACTGATTAATTGTAATTTAGTATTTATAAAAGGAATAGTCCAGTCCCTTTAATTACTATAAATTATGAAGAAAAGGTTTTCATGTTCCTACATTTGAACACAGTATTAGTGTTGTCAACCACTTTCAAAAATCATGGTTTCGAAAGAAATATGGTTCGTGAATTGGGCGTGAGGCCCAGTGTCTTCTGGTAACAAGCCAGGATCAATAGACTTGGCTCAACATGATGTTTGAGTTCACTGCTGAGGTCCACCATTATGGTTAAATATGGATGCAAGGAAGGATTGGGATTTCACAGCTACAGTAGTGATGAGTGCCTTTACCCGTGTTTAACGCGTCCCGTAGCCTCATCTCTTGAGCTTAACTTTGCCAGAGGCAGGGTCTCTCGCATGAAAAAGTGGTGCCCTTTAAACGACCCCCCTTCAAAAGTAAGAGGTTGGTTCATCTATTTTGAGAAAAGAAGCACTCAACTTCACTTCCCTTTAAGGATTAACCTTACAACTGCTGCAGGATGTAGCTGCGCGTGCATGCAGACTTCACACTCGCACTGACAGCTGGTATGAGGATATCAGATGAACCAGAGACGGCAGAGCCACGTTACTGACGTTGCTCTAGTTTCTAAAGAAGACTGCATTATTCATGGTGCGTGCTGGGAGAATTAATAGCGGGAGGTGTTCGTGAGAGGGGCGTTTCCATGAACGTCAATGCATATGTCAGCTCATGTGTCTGGTTAATTTACTTTTTATTCATTCGTCTATTCATACTGCAGTAAAACTGCTGTATTCCTTCAAAAACATTGCAGACCGCCAGCAAGGGTATTTGCAAATTTGTGTGAGGAGAAACTATGTATGTCTGGAAATATTTACATACAGTATATTCCCGTAGAATATATGTATTCCCGACTGATTCGTGTAGGAATCTTACACTGGCTGTTTGATCACATTTCAGTTTTCCAGGATCTACAGAATTATTAGGACAAGGATAGTAGGGTTTTGCTGAGGTTTCTTCCTTGGCCTATGGAATATCCCTCTATTTCCATAGTTTCTTACAATCAGTACATTATGAAAAATTAATACATTTTTGTAGAGGGTGAGGCATTTCCATTGCACATTCAGACACCTGAACTACAAGAACTACTGGAATTAGTTTGAATCATGATGTCCCGTTCCTGAGTCTAGGGGTTATGAAACATGACAAGTGGAGCTCCTTCGCTCTCTGAGGACCCTGGGGACCTCCCAAACACTATCTGAAGTCCCTTTGTATAGGTGGTAGTGACCAGTAGTCAGATGGTAGGCGGAACCAGTTGGCTTCAACTCCTCCCACGAAGTCAACCTAAAAGAGACAGGACACAAAAAGACAGCCAGCCACACAGAAAATGTTTGAGCATACGTCCAGCGATGTAACAGATGACTATAGCAGGTTACTAGACCTCACAAGACCTTTGGTAATGAAATGAAACGTGAAGTTGCAGTCTTGTTGTACCATCCCTGACAAAAGTCTTGTCGCTTATCTATTTTGTAGAAACACCTGCTATTAACCTTTTAATTAATCAATTGATGTTAGAAATAGCTCATATGAAAAGCTAAAACCCTACCAAATGATGTTTAATGCATTGAAATGAATTAGTTTCACTGAAATTTTTTTTCATTTAATCAAGACAGAAAGGTCAAATTTTGGAAAGACAAATGTTTAGTCGCCTATACAGAAATTGAACAAATTTACTGTAAACTGTCAGGATTGCCTGCAGCTGGCCTCCACACCTGACTTTAATCCTGACGCCCCATAAATGCCGGAAGTTTCCGCCCGTTCGGGGTCGCTGGCATTTTCGTGAACTCTATGCACGAACTTGACCTTGTTTAGTTTTATGTGTTTTGAGTTCTGGCAATCGCCACACGCCTACGGGTTTGTTTATGTTCTTTATTTAAGTTTAAATCGTTTTCGGCCACCGCGCCAGTCTTTATTTGTATTTCTTTGTTTGTTAATAAAAACCCCTTCCCAGTATGTCAGACCTCTGCGCTTCCTTCCCCCGTAAGTCCGTAGTCGTGACAGAATGCCAGCGACCCACCCAAAAGCGCAGAGGTGGAAAGCAGAGGAGAAGAAACGCCGCGAAGGACGCAGCCCGGCGCGGCGAACGCGGACACCAGGGGAGAGACGCGCCGCCCGTTCTGGTGGAGCGTTTTCTCCCCGAGAAGCCGTGGTACGCGGCGCCGCGTGATGACGTCACCCCCGGGAAACTCCGCGAAACCCGGAAGCGACAACGTCGGCGGGTGAGTGGGCGGAGCGAGGACGTTGGCGTCGGCAGCAGCGAGGAAGTGACGTGGGCAGCGAGCGCAGAAGATGCGACCCCCACGATCTTCGCCATGTCGAGCCAAGAACTCTGCGCTCTGCTGGCAAGGCTCCCCGTGGACGACACGGACGACGACGAGAGCACGGGAGACGAGAGTTGGGCTCCGCCCATCGCGCCAGTCTGCGATCGTCGCAAGGTCCGTGGGGACCCACGTCACTTCCAGGGGGGTGAGAAGCGGCAACAACAACGGCGGCGTTCCTCGAGCGAGGAGGTGGGCAGCCTCCAGCCCGAATGGCCAGAGTACTGCCCATGGGAGCTTATCGCGCCATGGGTCCAGGATGTCCGCAGGGTGGACGACCCTTGGAGTCACCGGTGGGAGGACACGGATGACGAAAGCGATGATGACGTGGATTTTCGGTGGGCGGTCGGTGCCGGGATGGCTCCGCCCAGCGTGCGCGTCCGAGATCATCGCGGCGTCCGTGATGACCCATGTGACTTCCGGGGGTACGAGGTTGACACGGACGACGACCAGGATGACGCCATTTGGGCAGTCGGTGCCGGGATGGCTCCGCCCATCGCGCCCATCCAGGAGCGTCACGAGGTCCGTGGAGACCCACGTCCCTCCCAGCAGTGTGAGGAAAGCTGGTGGAAGAGGGCGACGGGAGGTCGCCAGCCAGCAACTGCGCTGCCGGGACTGCCTCGCAGGGAATCCTCCATTCCTGCTCCAGTCGCCGACCCGCCTTCCCTCTGCCCGGACGTTCCCCAGCAAAATGGCAGCGCAGCACCAGCGTCCACACCTGCTGGAGAAGACGTCCACCCCCCTCCACACCACACACCTACCACCATCTCCAGCGACGTGCCCAGCCCCGTGTGGGACCGCCCAATTGTCCCGGGACCCTTCAGTGGGGCAGCAGACACAGACGAGATCACTACCATCCTCACGTGTCTGACTGGATCAGCATGGGGCTGGAGCACAACCCTCTGGCAGCAGGGAGAGACAGACAGGAGTTTTCGGGACTTCCAACAGAGACTGAGGGCGGAGTTTGATCGGCCTGAGCCAGGGATCGAACTCTGCCCCTCCACCACATCCAGTGCCAGTCAGGATCCGGGGCAAGAAGACCCAGCACTGGTGGGCGACGAGAAGGTCGCTCCTCCCGAGATCCTGGCTGTGCCCCCTGAGGAGGTCCCGGAGAGCCCAGAGAGGGAGCCAGACGACCCTCTCTTCTGTCTGTCTCTGTCTGTGTGTGTCTGTGTGGCATATGTGTCCGTATGTCGCCCCCACTTCCCCTCTTTGTGTCCACCAGATGGCGACCCAGCCGCGGAGCCAAACCCCAGGGAGGAGGTTCCTGACCCGAATGTGCTGGTCCAAGGCGAGGTGGACAAGCCCCAAGGTACCCCTAAGTCCAGCCGGGGGGGGTGCTCCCCCAAAGAATTTTTTGGGGGGGTGCAGTTCGGGTTGGGGACTCCTCCTGAGGGGAGGGGAGGTGGGGAAGCGATGGAGCTGGGTCCTCCGGTAGCCAGTGAGGAGGGCGGGGCAGGCATGGGCCTGCGTCTGCCTCCAGAGGGGTGGAGCGCCATAGAGCCCCCGGGTAGGCATGAGGACCCAGCTGGGACAGGCAGGAAGAGGGCCTGCTTGTCCCAACGGACGCAGAAGGGGCTAGCCGGATGGTCTGGCAATGCCCCCCCCTTGGCACCAGGGCCGGGCAGCGAGAGGGGCTGCATAGTCCCAGAAGGCACCAGCCTGGGGTGCCTGGAACAGTCGCCGGAGGCTCTGGGACAATCTCCCTGCGCGGTGCAGGGGGTGACACAAGATGTGTCAGAGGGGACATGTGGAGACAGGGCCCACACGTACCCAGATGGATCGGCCCTGATTATTGTGTGCAGGTACGGGAGTCCGGGGCCGCCATGCGGGACCACGCCGGGGAGCCAGGCCGAGGGTCCGGGGCCGCCATGCGGGACCACGCCGGGGAGCCAGGCCGAGGGTCCGGGGCCGCCAAGCGGGACCACGCCGGAGAGCCAGGCCGAGGGTCCGGGGCCGCCAAGCGGGACCACGCCGGGGAGCCAGGCCGAGGGTCCGGGGCCGCTAAGCGGGACCACGCCGGGGAGCCAGGCCGAGGGTCCGGGGCCGCCAAGCGGGACCACGCCGGGGAGCCAGGCCGAGGGTCCGGGGCCACCAAGCGGGACCACGCCGGGGAGCCAGGCCGAGGGTCCGGGGCCGCCACGCCTGACCACGCCGGGGAGCCAGCCCGAGGGACCGGGGCCGCCACGCCTGACCACGCCGGGGAGCCAGCCCGAGGGACCGGGGCCGCCACGCCTGACCACGCCGGGGAGCCAGCCCGAGGGACCGGGGCCGCCACGCCTGACCACGCCGGGGAGCCAGCCCGAGGGACCGGGTCCTCCAAGGGGAGGATACAGCAGGGCAGGAGCCCTGTGGTTGCCGCCGTCCACCCCGCCGCCTCCACTGATGGTACTGTTGGGGCTCCGAGGACGTAGCCCTTGGAGGGGGGGCTCTGTCAGGATTGCCTGCAGCTGGCCTCCACACCTGACTTTAATCCTGACGCCCCATAAATGCCGGAAGTTTCCGCCCGTTCGGGGTCGCTGGCATTTTCGTGAACTCTATGCACGAACTTGACCTTGTTTAGTTTTATGTGTTTTGAGTTCTGGCAATCGCCACACGCCTACGGGTTTGTTTATGTTCTTTATTTAAGTTTAAATCGTTTTCGGCCACCGCGCCAGTCTTTATTTGTATTTCTTTGTTTGTTAATAAAAACCCCTTCCCAGTATGTCAGACCTCTGCGCTTCCTTCCCCCGTAAGTCCGTAGTCGTGACATAAACACAAATCCAAATCCAAATGAAGGACTGCATTCATGTGGTTTGACAAGGATTCATACAATTTATTGATGAAGTCATCAGGAACAGCAAAGAAAGCAGTCTTGCATGCCTCCCAGAGTTCATCTATATTCTTTGGTTACGTCTTCCATGCTTCCTCTTTCATCCTACCCCACACGTGTTCATGTCTGGTGACTGGACTGGCCAATCCTGGAGCATCTTGATCTTCTTCGCCTTGAGGAACTTTGATGTGGAGAAGGAAGTATGTGATGGAGCACCATCCTGCTACAGAATTTGGCCTCTTTTATGGTTTGGCCTCTTTTAAAAGTAGTTTAGGTTTCTTGGTATTTCAGACTATTGATGTTGCCTTCCACCCTGCAGATCTCTTGCACACCCCCATACTGGATGTAACCCCAGACCATAATTTTTTTTTCTGCCACCAAACTTCACTGTTTTCTGGGTGAATCTCGGATCCATGTGGACTCCAGTAGGTCTCCTGTAATATTTGGTGTAATTCTGAAAAACCCACTTTCTGCCACTTTTCCAGCATCCATCCTTTTAGCAGGCTGTGGGTCTTCTGGGCACTGATTCCACCATGGAGGCCATTTCGAGACAGAATCCGACAAACTGTTCTAGTTGACACAGGGACTTCAGGTGACCAGGTCTGCAGTGGGAAGTGGGCTGGCCTTGGATTTTCGAGCCAACAAATGGTCCTCTCAAGCAGTTGTCTGCCTGACCTGGGCTTGTCAGAAACGTCTCCAGTCTCTTCAAATCTTTTTTTTTTTTTAATCCTCTGTACTTGACTCTGAGACACATTGAAGGTGTCTGCCACATCAGCAGTGGATCTGGTCTTCAGCCTCTTGATAAGCAACACTTTAGTCTCAGGATGAATCTTAGGCATGTTTGCAGAGTTGCAGTTGATGTGAAGGTCTAGTGTTCTGGGCTTCTTTTTATACACACCTCACACCTAATTGATCCATTATTAGTCACAGATGAAGCTCATATGACAAGGCGGCAACACTTATATCTTTGCAAAAATCTACTCATTGGGCAATACTAAGCTTTAAATATTAGAATACTTTTTGACAGTTTTGTTGTGCACTGAAACATTATTACAAAAGCTGTTGGGAATAAAATGAACCATTTCTTTAAAAAAAAATTGAAATATATTTCAGCGGCACTTTGTACACAAGCATCAAGATTTTTGTCAGGAACTGTACAACAAGAGTACAAAAGTACCATAACAAATATTGTTCATATAAGTTCTACAAAACTCCTTTTTACATTTAAGTAAGTGGGGTTTGAACCTGTGACTAGGCTGCAGTACTCACCATTACAACAGTATCACCCACAAACCCAAAGCAAGGTGTGTGCTATTGCTGTTAATTTTGAAAATATCTGTTTTGTGTTCTAGTTTACTGCTTCACGCTGTCTCAGGCTTGCAGCAGCACATACGAGTATGCCATTGAGGAATTCTGTCTGGCCAGGTTCAAGCTAGACATGGAGGTTCTGGATCAGCACCATTGGTGCAACTGGGAAGATACCGTTGAGTAAGTAGCTCTGCAAACACAGCAGTTTATTTAGATGCATCTGCAACATTTTACATGCATCTGTTTTAGTTAGATGTCTTGTAACCATCTTGAACATCTTAAGCTTGATAAGATTCTTTTTTGACCAACTTGAGGAAAGCAACATCCCCGCACACTGCTCCTCGGGTGTGTCACTGCGTGCTGTCCTGTGTTCCACTTCACTTTCACCCTTTTTACTTTCATACAGTGCCAATAACTCTTTATTTAAACCAAAGGAACATGTTCTGCAGCATGAAAGACTAAATCAGAAAGTTGCCGGTTCGAATCCCCATCCACCAAGGTCGCACTGAGGTCCCCTTGAGCAAAGCACCATCCCCACACACTGCTCCCTGCCTGCTCCACTGCCTGTCATGGCTGCCCACTGCTCACCAAGGGTGATGGTTAAAAACAGAGGACACATTTCATTATGTGCACCATGTGCTCTGCTGCAGAGTATCACAATGACTTCACTTTCACTTTCATTTGTGGAGGACATTTTCAAGGGAAGGCTCACCATATTTAAGTGGTCCCCTTTATCCTACAATGAAATATTTAGATTCTGACAGCAATGCCATTTTCTATGATGATGATGATGCCAATAATGATGGCTAGACTACAAAAATGTGGATGTAATATCAGTACACTACCACATGTCCCTGCTCTTTGGTTGATAAATGAGTACTACGGTGAACAACTTGAATGCCTAATTAAACTGGTGGGCGATGCTCTTTGAAAATAGGTTTTGGAGACCTGAGTGTAGCTCTGGGCGATTATATGATCTTGATCAATGATTGCGATAAAATTCAGCCGATCATCATAAAAATGGCAGAAATTTGCATATTTTGTTTGTGTATTTACATTTTTATGGAATCAGATTTTTGGACAATGTATTGAACAAAACATTTCAAATATTAAGCAAAAATAAAAAGCTGAAAGGTGCATCCAAATTATTTATGTAATCGCGTAAACATTTGTTTTAATTTCTTTTACCACATTCGTTTTTGGCTTACAGCTCGCTGTTTTTTTCTTGTGTACTCTACCTGAAGTTTTTTTTATTTCTTTTAGCATTTTTTTTTTGCTTAATATTAGAAAAGTTTTGTTCAATCATTTTGGCACAAATCGGATTTCATAGACAAAGAGCATTATGACTGGTTTATTTTGCTTATATCAGATTTCAGTGCAGACAAGATTTTAGGACCGAAATTATGAAAACTGATAACTGTTATGGCTGAGATTGTCCTGGTTTTATATGTCAATAAACTCGACACTGTCTTCGGTTTCAATCTGACAACAATAGAAAAAAATACTGATAGAAACCGAATAATTCGATATGGGAATGTATATTGGATTTTTTTTTTTTTTTTTGCCATATTGCCAAGCTCTACTTGAGTGTCCAGGTAGGGATGCAGATGGGAGCCTGATTGCTGTCCACACTGTTACTTTGACCCTGCAGTTGAGAAGCTCCCAGGCTGCTCCCACTCGCCCAAGCATGTGCCCTTAATTACACGCTTGGCCTGTTTAGCCAGCTTGTTTGCCTTCCTTCATCTGTGACTCATGGGTTCCGTTAACCGTGAGTAATATTTGCCATGATGGAGTTGACCTTGACCGCTGGCATTTGATTTTGTGTTTACTTGGCGCCGTGAATAGACAAAATAATAAATAAATAAAATTACACTAGGCTCTTGGTGCTTCCACAAGAAAAACAATGATTTGAAATGTTTGACATTTGAAATGTGCCAGCTCTGAATTGCATAGCTTTATTTACCCAAGCCAAACAAATCAAACACAATGAAACAATAGCTTTGTCTGCGGTGACAGTGAGACTTGATGACATAAATGTGAATAATATATTCGTGCACTTTTTCAGTTTCTCTTGTTGTTTCGTTGTTACCCCCACCGGCCGGCTGCGGTGTATGCAGTGTCATTTTCTGCAGTGTGAGAAACACGTGACATCAGCATAACCCTGAGAACGGCCCTGGGAGCCTCTCTCACAGTCCGCAGCTTACAGGTGCTCCAGTGCTCGGGTTTAATCCCTTCATACCCCACTGACCTGTTCGCCAAACCAGATTCATTTTCAGGTGAAATATGTCATCAGGAGAAGGGAAGCAATATAGTTCATTCCAGAACTAAACCAATAACAATAAAACAGGGGCTCACAACCAGGGTCAAAGTTCATGGTGCATCACCAGGCATAAAAAAAGTGGCTGCTTGAATTATTTTCGATCATACCAACATATTAATGTTCCTGATCCTTTATAACACCGAACCTGCTTCCAATATATTTCCTATTTTTTTTTGTTTGTTTTATATCATTATTTAGAGCAAAGCTTGTATGCTATATATATAATGTAAATCTGTGTATGAAATATAGTTTCACTGAATATGTGCAATGTTTTCTTGATTTTGTGGGAATTTTCAGTTACTGATAATAGTTTTTCAGCCTTCACAGACATATTATTCATCTCAGCCCTCAGACGTCCTCTTGGGGGTTCAGCTCTTAACTGCATTCTGCTGTCAGTTTGAGAAACATTTGGTGCTGGGTGACTGATTGGCATCATGAGCTCTCTGAATTGCGCACTGCATTCAGGCTGCCGTGCAAACCACATGGTGAAATGATTGAATGATGAAGAGGAAATGCACAAATATTCAGTATGGTTATGGAAGGGGGGGCATTTAAGTCGCAGGACTGTTTATCCAATAGTTCGGGTATACATTTTATGGAAAGTACCTCAATAATACCCCAGTAAATATACAATTAAAGATGCGCCAGTCAACTTCCTTAATACTACTGACATGTGAAGTGAATAACACTGATTACAAATGAACATCCAGCCCTGGAACTTATGATGTTGAAAGTAGGACCAAAGAGTATTTTCAGTATCCAGTGGTTGATACCAAATAAAGGTCCAAGAAATGTCCTCAGTCAGTCCGGTGCCATGTGGTCAGTAAGTCCATGTGAATGAGATGCTGTGCTGGGAAAACTTGGCTACTGCATTCATATAGATGTTTCATACCACCTACCACCAAAAGACTGTCACAGGCATCGTACACCATTCTGTAATTATAGTGTCTTTTTTTTACCAGGATAATACAGTATTCTGAAAAAAAGGATCTGCTGCTAATGCACCACGGGACACTTGGGGTATAAACACTAGGCAAGTGGTTTTAATGCTTTTACTGATTTAGTGTTTCAACAAGGTACCAAAAAACTGCCTTAGGCATTTGCACAAGCCGTCTCAACAGTACCACATATTGTCCCCGCTGAGAGCATGCCGGACCAATAAATATTGACGTTTCTGAGCGCAGGGGGTAGCATTTGTAGGTAGGAACCCAATGCTAATTTATGCCTAAGGCACCCCCAAATCGCTAAAAATCTTTACTGGCTTTGATAAAGAGTCAAAGGAAAACCAACTGACTCAGCATCTGAGACTCCCATGCAATGACTGTTTTTTCCTGTGTTTTCCTATAGCACTGCAGCCTATGGCTAGTATTAGGGGTAGCGTAGAGGGCTCACTGCATAAAGATTGAGTTTTGAAAAGCACGTAACTGTCTCACAAAGGGTAGTCTGCACTAGATTCAAGTTAAAGGTCACACGCAAGGCATGTAACGTACTACTTCATTCTGGATGATTTAAACCTCATCCTGTCAATTTATCACATGTGGAGACATTATTGATGATAATTTGTTTCATGTGTTTATTTCTGTTAGTCATGAGGATGTCATTGACCGTACACTAGCAAACTAGTCCCATGCTTACCACATAGTGCTACACTTAACACCAGTTTGATAAATCGGGCCCTAAATATAAATCAATGTTGAAGTTGTAACAAAAGAATTTGTGGCATTATATTATCAAATAAAGGTCATATATTCAGACCCAGGCTTGTCACTCCATCAGTAGGTTATTGTGGTTGCATAGATCATTTTCCTCTATTTCCCTTATTCACATATATGCTGCATATGTATCAGTCTGCACTTTGGCACTACCTGTTTTTATCTCTGGGTTATTTTATTTTCTGCTGCCATCCAAAGGAATGTCCACTGGGTGGATTGGCGACTCTGACTTGTGTGAGTGAGTTAGTCCCCGCCCTGGACCCAGTGTCCCAGAATGGGCCAACACAGCGCAGGACTAAGCAGTTGATTTATTGGAATAGTGGTTCCACAATGTACCTGCATGATGTAGAGTAGAGATATAATCAGGGCTTAAAAGTTAGGCCTGACAAGGCTCGAGCCCAATAAGTATTTTTTGATTTTTAAAAAAGCTTTTAAAAAACCTGATTCTGTTAATATTTCGACATTGAGCACATTTGAACATTCACACAGATCTTTTGTTTTTGTAAAGAATAAGTTTTCCACATCTCAGATTTCGCTTTCGCTCCATTTCACCTCCTCAGCCCACGCTAATCGAAACATCACCTGACCGCTCATTTACCATGCAAGCGTGAGCCTGGCCCGAGCATGTGTAAAATGCTAGAAATTAAGCCCAAACCAAACCAAACTCATTGGGCCTCATTGGGTTGGGGCAAAGATCTTCAGCTCTACTGTACAGTACTTGCACATTTTCACACAGACAGGTTTTCTTGACCCATAAACTGAGCCATGCAGTTATAATTGCAATTCGACCTTGTGTACGAAATAACCTCTGAATAATTAAGAGATTTACTTTAGGCAATATGTCAGATCTTCAAAATGGAGCCCTAGGAGCATTAGGAGTATGATACTATAAGTAAAAGGTTGCTAATCATGTGCCACTGGACATGTCCCAGGTAAATGAGCTTGTGAGGACAACTATTAACTGAAGGTTCAAAACCTCAGATCTTTTTCAGGGTCATATGATTCTACAATCCAGACTAGGGTCACATAAAGATGTACAGTCATGGTCAAAAGTTTTGAGAATGACACAAATACTGTTTTTCACAAACTTTGCTGCTTCAGTGTTTTTTGATGTTTTTGTCAGTTGTTTATGTGGTAGAGTGAAGTTGAAGTATAATTATAAGCATTTTATTCTAAGTATTGTTGACAATTCCATCAAGTTTATGCAAAGAGTCAATATTTGCAGTGTTGGTCCTTTTTGTTCAAGCCTTCTGCAATTCACCTTGACATGCTGTCAATCAACTTCTAAGCCAAATCCTGACTGATGGTGACCCATTCCTTCATAATCAGTGCTTGGAATTTGTCGGAATTTGTGGGTTTTTGATTGTCCACCCGCCTCTTGAGAATTAACCACAAGTTACTGGTGGCGCTCACCTTTTCTTCTCCGGACCATCATTTTTACAGATGCCCCAAATAAGAGAAAATGTCTTCACCCCAGCAGTCCTCTGCAGTCCAATCCCTGTACTTTTAGCTGAATATCAGTCTGTCCTTGATGTTTTTCTTGGAGACAAGTCGCTTCTTTTACTGCACTTCTCGTCACCAGGTCATTACTGTGTCGTCTCACTGTGGGTGCAGATGCCCTCACACCTGCCTGCTGCCATTCCTGAGCAAACTCTGCACTGGCGGCACCCCGATCCCGCAGCTGAATCATCTTTAGGAGACGGTCCTGCCGCTTGCTGGACTTTCTTCTGCACCCTGAAGCCTTCTTTACAACACTTGAACCTCCCTCCTTGAAGTTTCTAATGATCTGATAAATGGTTGATTTAGGTGCAATCTTAGTAGCAGCAATATTCTTACATTTACAGCATTTATCAGACGCCCAGAGCGACTTACAATCAGTAGTTACTGGGACAGTCCCCCCCGGAGCAACTTAGAGTTAAGTGTCTTGCTCATGGTAGTAAGTGGGATTTGAACCTGGGTCTTCTGGTTCATAGGCAAGTGTATTACGCACTAGGCTACTACCACCCTTGCCTGTGAGCCCTTTTTATGCAACACAATGATGACTGTACGTGTTTCCTTGCAGGTACTAGCACAGATATGTGTGTAGAAGCCAATGGCGCAACGGATGTTTAATCACCTAGACAGGCCTAAAAACCTGGCCGGACATGTTCAGGAAAAGACTGACGTGTTCAGGGACCATGAAGATGACTGGCCCCTAAGACCATTTAGATTACCTAGATGTGTCCTTTTGTGATGAACTGGGTTCAATGTTAGCGAGAGCAACCAGACAGAACTGCCACTCGCATGGACGAGAGCATCATTATAGCGATTTTTCCAGCCATGTCCGTGTCTCCCACTTTCTCAGATACAGTCCTACATGCACCTGTTTCCCACAGTTGAAAGTGAAGTGATTGTCATTGTGAAACACAATGACAATCTATCTATCTATCTATCTATCTATCTATCTATCTATCTATCTATCTATCTATCTATCTATCTATCTATCTATCTATCTATCTATCTATCTATCTATCTATCTATCTATCTATCTAATCTATCTATCTATCTAAAACTAAAGCACCATCCTGGAGATGTGCTATGAGGAATACTTCATGTTTGTTGCACTGGAACATTGTGGCTGTTATAAGGCAGCGACTGAGCCCTTAAATTAAACAATCACTCTTCTTTAATTCTTTAAGTCATTTAGTTGTGTGTGTTGCACTTGGCCATTAGAAATAAATAAAGAAAGAAAGACAGTGTGTCCCCATTCTTTCAGTTCTGGTTGCACACCACCGAGCACCTCACCACTACCAACAAAAAAAATTAAATAAAGGGGGAAATGGCACTGTCACATTCGTTGTATTTAAATATGGATGAAAGCTTAATGTCTGAAACACTGGTGGCACAAATAGCAAACCGTATTTTTGTTATAGGGCAAATGCACACATATGTTCATAATAATTTAATGCATTTTAAGTCATTTAATGATTCAATATCACTGCTTGAATATATTAAATATACTTAATATCTGCAGTATCTGTCCGCAGGAGCACTGATTCCAGCTGGTTTCTGAGTTTTAATGGAGTTAATACTGCAGTGTTTTGAGCTCAGAATGAACCAGCAGTAGCCAAGATCTGAAGTAACTTGTCACTGACATGCGGTGTGGGAATATCTATAGTTCACCCCATCTTCACACCCCCTCCAACACCCCTTTGTAGAATCTTTGTAGAAGAGCGGCTGACAGCGCACAGCACAAGCTCTGCTTCATGCTTTTGTCGATTCTTTTTTTGTGGGGACATCTGCCGCCGTCTCCAAGAAACACCTTGGTTGATCTATGCCAGGCGTCCAATGCAAGTGTCTGGTAGTTTATTTATAGAAGGTTTATAGAAAGTTATGGGCTGTGGCTTGTGGCCACACTGTGTTGTTACTATGAGAAGGTCTTTGCACTGGACATTTTCACTTCACTCATGCACAAAACACTTTTGGCAGATTTAATTTTATTTTGATCAGTTTCATACATCTACATTACATTTATGACATTTATCAGATGCCCTTATCCAGAGTGACTTTAAATCAGTAGTGACACGGACAGTCACACATTGCAGCACTGTTCTTTATCATACGATCACATTATCTATGTAATCAAAGAAGAAAACAAGAAAACAAAATATGGTGTTTTTTTTTGGAAAATATTAGAATTCTTCAACAAAAATAAATCTCACATGTGCAAGTGAGTGGGTGAGGGGTGGTCTAGTAGATTACACAAAAGTCACAAACCCCACTTACTACCATTGTGTCCCTGAGCAAGACACCAGGGGGACTGTCCCTGTACAACAACCCTGTGCAACAATCCTCAAAAACAACTTATTCTAATCTCCACTCAACCCTCCGACTCCCCCTGCCCCATTTTCCCTAACTGCTGATGATTTTTTGCAACTTCTTCACAGGGAAGATTGAACAAATCTGCAAGACATTCTTCACCACAAATCCTTCTCTACCCTCTGAAGACTCTACAATTGCTCGACATCAGTTTTCTAAGCTCACATCGGATGAAATCATTCAGATCATATCTACACACAATCCAACAACCTGTCCAGTAGATCCAAACCCTTCCACAATGCTCTAAACCATCTCTCCTGATTTCATCCCTTTAATTTCTTAAACCGCTCAATCACATCCAGCCATGTTCCATCCGCCTTTAAAACAGCCAGGGTTCTTCCAATACTAAAGAAACCCACCGCTGATCCTACAGACATCAACAATTTCCGACCAGTTTCTCTCCTAATTTCTTTCTAAAATCCTTGAGCGCTGTGTCTACAATCAGCTATCTCTTCATCTGTTACAGAACAACCTCCTGGATCCTAACCAGTCTGGGTCCAGAACAGCTCATTCTACTGAGACTGCCCTTCTGGCTCTTTCTGAGAAGCTACATGCGGCCAAAACTGTCATCGGTTTTTATTCTCCTCGACCTCTCTGCAGCATTCGACACAGTTAACCACTCTCTTGTCTTTCCTGAAGAGGCTTGGAATTCGGGGCTCAGCATGGCAGTGGTTTGCTTCCTACCTTGATAAGCGATCTTACCAAGTGACTTGGAAAGGATTCACCTCTGCCTCACGTAGACTCTCTACTGGTGTCCCTCAAGGCTCAGTACTAGGTCCTCTCCTTTTCTCCCTCTACACGAGATCACTTGGTGAGGTCATTTCCTCACATGGATTATCCTACCACTGCTATGCTGATGACACACAACTCATCTTCTCTTTTCCTCCCTTAGATCCATATGCTGCTTTCAAAATCTCTGCATGTCTAACTGATGCCATCTTGGTTGGCAGTGTTGGTTCACAACACAAAATGTGTGTTCATTTTGTTTCTTGTCAACATCATTTGATTTGTAAATAAATATCCATTCTTGCCATTCAGGCTATTTTTTTGTTCACATTTTCCACCCTGTCCCAACTTTTTTCTGATTTGGGGTTGTAGATTTAACGTCTCTTAATCATTTATTTTACGCTGCTTGTTTGAATTTGAGTGCAAATAATGCTCAAAAATCTGATGGGGAAAAATTGCCAAATAGCATATCTTATAGTAAGGATAACTAATTTGAAATGTCATCTTTTATCACGTCCCGCAGGTTATATGGAGAGTTGACCAACTGCACTTACTTGGTGGCGCTGAAGATGAACTGCTTCTGGCCCAACCGCCTGGTGGACGAGTTCTTCATTCAGGTCCACCGGCACTACTTCCACGACTGCTCCCTGACGGGCCGCCTGCTACGCGACCCGCCCAATCGCGTCCTGGGGCCGTTCATCGTGGTGCCCGTGCTCATCACTCTGCTCATGACGGCGCTGGTGGTGTGGAGGAGTAAACGCAGTGAGGGCATTGTGTAGTGCGGGCACTTACTGGTTTCACAGGTTCAGCATGAAGACAACTTGTGACATTTTATTACTAGAAATGCACCATCTACGAAGAGGATGCAGGAAGATAATAAAGATATTTCTTAAGACTTAAAAGACTTAAAAAACTGGAAAAGTCCTCAGAGGGTGGGTGTGGTCTGTTCACACGAGACACTGCTAAATTGGCAAAAGTATTGAATTGAATGCTGTGATCTTGTCCATGAATTCTGACCTTTCCTGATAATGTGCCACATCATGTACACCACTATACAAATTACTGGAAAGAAAATGCTGTGTAGAATATGAGCTTTTCTACCCAATGAAGGACTGCATTTCTTTCTTGATACCGTGCACATGGTGACTGACGACTTTAAACCAAGTCAGGATGCATTAAAAAAATGTAAATTAAGTTAATCTTGTAGACTGGGTTATTTTTATCATTGCTGTTGGCTAAGAATGTGGCCTGTACTGTAAACTAGAGTGGGGATTCACAGGAAAATATATTTTCCCTCCATAGCTAGTAACATGTTGTATGTAGGGCTCTTTTTGAACACCGATGCCATTAGCTGATTAGATAAATGCACCCAGTATTGCTGAATTTTTTGGAAGGATTTTAGGAATCACTGCACACAGGCTTGGAACTGGCACCAGGAAATACACTGTCACGTGCATCCAAAGTGTCTGGGTTAATAAAAATGAACGAGCCATTTCTTCTCATGGAAATGCAAAGAACAATGTGATTTTGAAGTTATGTTGTTACTGCTTGGAATTGGCCAGTTCACTCCTGGTGAACACCGATGCCATCCCCATCAAGAGGAATAAAAGTGGACTAAAACAGGGGTGAAAAAACAGCTTGATTGTCAGGGCGTTAAGGAGAAGCTCCTGGATAATAAGGAAAACAGACATCTTAATGGGCCACATCATGCTAGACGTCATGTTTCCCAAAGCCTCTTACGTAAGTTTCTTACTCTGCATAGCTCTCACAGGTAACACTGATGTGAGAGATGATGTTAGCAGCAGTGCTGTTCATGGGGTTCTCACGGCAGCTAATTTTAGAGCTTTTTCCTGCCAGGATGAAGTGAAATATGAGACAAAAAAATGGTAAAGTTACTTTCTTAAAAATCTCTGACTGTCATGGGTGTTCTTGTTGTTGGCAAATTACTAATTATAAAACTAAATTGAATAGCACTAAAAAAAATCTCACGTTGATATGGGGCAGTGGTGGCCTATCAATGTCCTGTAATCGGAAGGTTACCGGTTCGAATGCTGGACAGCCAAGGTGCCACTGAGCAAGGTACTGTCCCCACACACTGCTCACCACGGGTGATGGTTAAA
Organism: Denticeps clupeoides; assembly: GCF_900700375.1. Lineage (NCBI taxonomy): Eukaryota > Metazoa > Chordata > Actinopteri > Clupeiformes > Denticipitidae > Denticeps > Denticeps clupeoides. The sequence continues at coordinate 19,260 of NW_021629843.1, read as the reverse complement.
AGCTAATTCAAATCTTTATGCCCTACTGATAAGACTGTTGATCAGAGCCATGCATAAACCTTGACAAAATGTATATAGTGCCGTTGTGATTCTGGCCTGATTGGCACCCTGGGCGACTAAACAATCTTAACAAGTTCCCGTGTACATTTAAATCAAGACTAGCTGTTATAAGCCAATGGTGGGCTATTGCTTATGTCTGGTTGGTTCTGTTTTTTTAATAGTATTTTAATTTTGTGACAGTGACAAAACATGAATGAAGCTGAGACTGCTGTGTAAAAATCAGTGGTAACCAACTTAAAAAAGATCTATTTTAAATGCTGTACCCGGGCATTCCCTGTGCCCGTTGGTGACAGGAGGTTACGCAAACAGGAAAATATCCATGAGACAGAATGTTCCTTCTAAGAATTCTTGGGCGTTTCACATTTTTAAAAATAAATGTTTCAATATACAAGCAGCCACGACAATAAAAATAAACAGCCAATTATATAAAAAATGGTGGAATATTAGGCCTTGAACAAGGACACTTTCTTTGCAGTTCTCTCCCATGGACTTTATGGGCTTGTCTGTGAACCCCTTACATTCATGCAGTGTAATATGTAATTTTTTTTTTTACGTCAGTGTTGTTCGGCAAGCGAGAAAACACATGAATGCCTCCATGAAACAGGCAACTACAAAAATTAGTTTAATTAAAACCACTTTTGTGGTTTTTGAATAGATTACAAAATTAGACAAAATGTGTTTTTAAAAAAAGTCACAAATAATATCTTATGACTAATAAAACAAACTTTAGTATCTATCCTTAAAATCCTCAAAAACACACATTAGGGGAAAACATTTCTAATGAGTAAATACTGAGTTTAGTTGCTACCATCAGAAGCTATAACTAATACAAAATTCTCTTATATCTTCCTTCAAATGCCTGTTATAAGACCATATTTTCCAGTTGGGGCTAACACCTTCAAATTAGTTCATATTTTCTGTAAAGGGGGCAGTGGTGTGCCTGGTGGGTAAGGCAGCGGACCCGTAATCGGAAGGTTGCCAGTTCGAATCCTGAACCACCACACATTTCGTTCTTCACAATGACACAATTTCTTCATCACAATGACAATCCCTTTAGTATGTGGTTTTGCATTGTCCAGCTGAAATACTAATGGTCTTCCCTGGAGGGGAAGGACTTCTGTACTCTAAAGAATATATATACCTTCCAGGATTCATAGTTCCTTCCACTTCACGTTTGGACTGTGTTGAAATATGCATGATAGAGCTTTAGTGAAAGTGAAGTGATTGTCACTGTGAAACGCTGTAGCACAGCACACGGTGACACAACGAAATGTGTCCTCTGTATTCTCTGAGATATCCCTTTTATAGCTAATCATGTTACAGACCTGATATACATTTACTCCCAGCTAAATTGTTCTTGCTTTTTCAGACATTAGTTGCCCCTGTGTCAATTTTATTGGGACCTGTAGTGGGGATCAAATTTGAAATGTGCTCCTTTTTACGGGTAAAGTTGTAGAATTTGACAGTCCAATCTGTTACATGTGGCGAATAAAATAAGAAACTGTTTTATTTCTCATTTTATATTACTTTAAGCAATTTAACTTTTCCAGGATTCGTGTTGTAAATAATCTTTGTGAAAACTTACCTTAACCTGGTCAAAATGTGCAGTTCAAAGGCGGTCGAAATTCTTCTTGTCTGAACCTCTGAGCAACAAAGTGAGAGACAATCACAACGCTGTGAGCGTGTTAAATAAAAAAATACTATTTGTTCCACACTTTGTGTGTTTGTCGCTGAATTGTCCCTTGGCAAAACACGTCTGGTTAAACCATTAAAAAGTTGCATTGTATGTGTGTGTGTGTGTGTGTGTGGGGGGGGGGCAGTCATTAAAAAAAGGGACATAACACAAAGCCCAGAATGCTAAATGTTTTCTGTCATTTTTTCCTGTAATTAATTTGGCAGAACTGAAAGGCGTTGGAAGCACAGTCTCTCTCCACGGTACCTCCTACACATTCAGTAATTGTGTGGGGTTTTTTTTTCATTTCCCTTCAATAACACAAAAAAGGGCTAAAAAATGACACTCCGGTGCTCTGAGAGCAAGGTGAGTGGGTGGTTTTGATGGTTTAAAGCACACTACACTGAGTGAAGAGGTAACCAAGAGTTTATATATCAGGATTTTGGACTAAAATTGCTTCTGCAAAAGCAATTTTAAACAGCAGTCTTAATGTGCATCTCATGGATCCTTGTGCAGGTCATATGAAAGCTAATAATGAAATGTTTAGACAGAGGAATTCATAGAAACCAGAGTTTGCACACGTTTGTTGGATTTAAAACTGAAATAACCTCATGGCTAGAATAACCAAAATTTTGCTGTGATTGCCGCATTTCACACTCTTGGCCTTAAGTTGGACAATGGGGATGAGTTCGAACAGTCCTGAAGGTTTAATGCTGAACACCTTCTTAACATTCACTCATGTTAATGAGCATCTCGTCAAACGGCTTGGCAATAGTGAGCAAAGCAGCCATGAAGGTAAACAGAGGTGACTCCATTAAATCAGATTCATGTGTAATATTTGCAAATCAGTCTTGTAACCTGCAAAAAGGCCACACAAGAGGTATAGCATGTTTAAACAGACCAGAATAAAGGACATGTTCAGGAAAACTGGTGGTTTTGTATAGTGTGTGTTCGACCAACCAATGCACACTTACATCACTGATGGTTCCCAATGTAGCGGCGTACACAATAACCGGAAGTAGAAGGTAAATTAGTTCCACAAAGTACGTTTTCCTGGTGCAAAAAAGCGGGGTGCTTCTGACAGTATTGTAGAATACTTTCTCTGATGCGAAAGGGCCGAACAACCTCAGAGAAGACACCCGAGGCTTGACGTAGCAGACCTTGCTCCATATCCCTCAAGATATTCCATGTTACGTAGGTACAGGGATTTATATCTGTGAAGGTTCTCAGTCATCCAGGTCATGGTTATCTCAAAAAAGGTTATTTCAATGGCAACTGAACTTGTTATGGATCCTTGACAACGTTTCGCCCTTCCTTGAATTCGAGTTCAAGTCTCTGATTTAAGACTTGAGAAAGCCCTCTGGAATGGAAGGACGAAACGTTGTCAAGGATCCATAACAAGTCCAGTTGCCGGTGAAATAACCTTTTTTTTAAGATGCAGGGATTTCGTTTTTGTATGAATCCTGAATCCTGAACTGCCAAGGTGCCACCGATGCCACAGTGTTTCATAACGACTGTCCCTCCACCTCCACTGTAGATAATTTTCTCTCAGAGGAAATACATAGAAGGTGCTGCAGAGTAATATAACCCACCGTTCCTGGAATTTTATTATTTATCATTTTTTCAGGAACGCACCTCATAGTTCAATGGACATCTCTTTACGCTTGTTGCAGGTGAAACCTGGAGGTCCCGGGCGATGAAAGTTGATGCAGGAATCAGTGCTGTACTCATCCCTGTATTTTTCTGCTGCACAGCAAAGCTGGCTTTGGAACAAACCATGTCTGGAGCATCGAGGCAACTAGCGACTGCTCTGGCAACGGTGCCCAGCCAAGCTCTTCATTTAAGCCACAGGCTGTTAAGCGTTGAGGACAATGTGGCATGGATTAGCTCAGTCATCAGACAGCTTTTTCTTAAAAGTTAACATGCACGTTCCAAGAAAAAATAAAAATATTGTTTATTGGATAATGAACATTTAAAATTCTCAATTTTCCACGATCACCACCATCTCACCAGATTGATTCAAATTTTATTCCCTGTAACATTTATGATTCCACGATAGACAGGCGAAGAGAATCGTGGAAAACTGCATTAATAACTAATCTAATAACACTGCTCCTCTAGACACTCAAAAGAAAGACATTAATGAAACGGGTTAGAGAAAATAGTATTGTGTGATGGTTTTAATTTAGATGGATTTTACATATAAATAGTATATAGTTTTCTCTAATCTCTGTCCCTTGTTTTTATAAAAATAATGGTTTTCTTGCAAGGCCAAGCTCTGATAAGGTTCTTACGCCACCAGATGTGCTTCAGACCCACACAGTAGATAGTAATGTATAAGATCCTTGTGTGTGTGTTGTTGAGGACAATGAAAGAGACACTGACACTCTCACCCAGCCTCATCTTTGACTCTCTTCACCAGAACCTCGGATATCTTCAGGGCAGTGGTGGCCTGGCAGGTAAGGAAACAGACCCGTTCCATTCCGATCCGCCAAGGTGCCACGAGGCGCCACTGAGCAAAGCACCGTCCCCACACACTGCTCCCCGGGTGCCTGTCATGGCTGCCCACTGCTCACCAAGGGCGATGGTTAAAAGCAGAGGACACATTTCCTTGTGTCACCGTCTGCTGTGCTTTTTCACCCGTGAAATTTATATCTCACTTTCACAACAGGTGACACAACTAGGGTCCCGTTTTAAGACTTGTTTTTGGCACAGCGCTGCACAGCAACGATTTCCCCCGAGCAGATGGGAGGGTCATGTGCGGAGCGACTAATTGACTAATTTGGATTTTTCATGTCCATGTCAAACTTTCCCTGGCACTCCGGGCTTTTCCGGGCGTTCCGTTTCTTTTGTGTTCCTAATTTCCTTGACTGGCGTCACCTGTAGTTTGTTCTAAATGTTCTGAGTCTGCATGCGTTGTTCCTGCCCCCCGGGGGGTTTCCTGCCATGTTTCATGGTTTGGTAATTGAAGCCCTTTTCAGCGTTTGCGTCCCCCCTGCCCGGTGCTGCAAAGCCTGCCCAGGGATCTGCATTGTGAATTGTCCACGTGCGGGACTCAGCACAATCTCGCTTTAATAACACACATTCATAACATCTCATGGTGTAATATCTGTTTCTCCTGAGAAAAGTGACTAGAGATAAATCAAGTAAATGATGCTGTGTTTTCATTTCAGATAGTATTTTATAATAGATCTGCCAGTGGTCTGAAATTCAACAATAGAGACTTTTGAAGTTGCTTTGGATAAGAGCGTCTGCCCAATGCTATAAATGTAAAAGTTAAATAATTTTTAAGTGTGTGTGTGTGTGTGTGTGTGTGATTTATTGTAAACCCATTTCACCCATTTTTCATTTCAGTTACAGGATAGTGCACCGGCATTTTTGTATCTGACAGAAAACCATAATTGTGCATGGTGAGACATTTTAGAATGTATCACATTTTTACCCCTTTTTTGGGGATCTAAAAATATTGGGGTGACAAATGATGTGGCAAATATAAAGCCCTTTAGACAAATTTCCTCTCTAATTATCGTCTGAGGATTATACAATCGTTAGTCATGGTCCTGTACACAATTCCTGTGAGCGCAAATCCGTTTAAGTGGTTCGGACGTGACAGGAAGATTTGAAATTGCACCGGCAGAGTTCTGGAAGAAGCTGTTTCAGCTTCCTGTTTTTCCACTTAGGGAGCAAACGGTGCAAAGATTATTATTTTGGACATTATTTTGGTATTATCATTTATAACTCAAAATCTAAATTTTATAAAACTATAAAATTCACAAAGCTTCACACAATGCAGCCAGGGAGGTCTGACTGACTGATTTGTGACAGTACAGTGTGGTTTTCATCCAATGCTCCGGCAACTCCCCATTCCCATGATTCCCCACTGGAGGATCACAACAACCGAAATGGACTCAAGAATATTTTTTCCCCAAGAGCCATTACGCTTCTGAACTCTCATATGCACTGACTGCATGCAGTTGTCTAACCCCCGGAATTCATCAATTGTGCAATTCTTAAAACCAATGGTACTGTGAACTATACTGCGCAACATTATTATTCTTGTTGTGTATTACTCACTGCATAACACTGTTGTTAATGTGCAAAATGAGAGTAGTCCAAAGAGAATAGTCAGGGGAGGCAACAGTCTGTGCGAGGCAATGGCAATCATAAAAAAAAGGTTTACAGCAACGTGACGCAAAACACTACGAACGAGTTTGCGTTGTTTTCACTGCGTGGCGCCATTTTATGCTAGCTGTTGTCACTTCTGGGTCAGAGGCGCCCCGGTCTGCTGGCCTGTTGGACGAGTGGTGGCCACGACACCCTACTCTGTGACTTTGTGGTCTTCTGCTTCATGGCTGTTAAATCCAGTGTACATCTCTGTTCTGCTTTTGTAACTTTAACTTTTTTACATTTTTATTTCTGTTATTGGGTTCACTGGTAATGAGAAATGTAAAGACATTATGTTATAATGAGGGGTGATTTAAATTCCTCCCTCGTGTGAGAGTTGCTCTGTGTCACTCTGCAAAGAATGCCTCGCTCAGTGCTGTTTTCAGGCTGTGCAGGTCAGTGTTAAATTAATTATGACTGAATCACATATTCAAATCAAAACCAGCAAGGACATCAGCTTTGGTTCCACATTGTTATGCCAAGAAGTAACTAATTACGCACGGTTAACTGCATGAACTGTTTATTGGGCTTATTGGGTTGAGCATTGAATCGGCATTGAATCGGCATTGAATCGGCATTGAATCGGCATTGATTCGGCGCTGGATGCGGCCAGCTGTGCCACGTTGAGCACAAGCACATGGAAGTTAGATGATGAGCTGGGCGCTGATTAAGGTTCAGCGTTGAGCCCTAGTGATGCTTCTTGCAACCTACGAGCTCTTGATGACTAGATAGAAAGATAGTGGCCCAATGAACATTTTTTTTTTAGAATATTTCTAAAAATATAAAACTGAAAGAAAAACATTTAAATATATTTCTTTGACCAGATAAGATTTTTGCTCAGCTCGCACTTTTACTCTCTCGTCTGTGAGCCTTTCGCTCTCGCTGCTGGTTCTCTTGTTTATGTTGCCAAATCACGTTCTAATCAACTTCATTAAATAATTTGTTTCTTTGAAAAATCAAGCTGAACTAACTGAACTAAGGAATTAGGACAGCCTGAATCACATGAATGTGTTTGCTTGATGAAGTCCAACAATTTGTCCAAGTGGCCATGCTATTTGTCTTGTTTAAGAAATTAGAAGTTATTCCCTGTAACAGTTAAGAATAAATATATGAATCACTGCAGTAATTAACCAACCAAAGGCCCTTGCCTATTTGCCCAAAAGAATCAATAAAATGTCCATGTCGCAGGCTGGACCAATCAGAAAGCAGGGTAGTAAAGCTTTATTTACTTTTCAGGTTTATGGGTAAGACTGTGGTCCATAGTGCCTGTAACAGCCTTCATTTGAGGTGGTGGGGGTTGAAGGTTTTACAGTTTGAAGTCTGGAGCTGTGTTACTGCAATCTTAACTTGTTTGGAGATGTGCTGATTTTCAGCTCTGGGGTTTGAGTAGACACCCCACACATGCTCCTCCTCATAGTCTCACTTTAAGAACTACTGTGGTTTAATCATTTGAATGAATCCTTCAATTAAACTGGTTGTCGATTGCACCCAGAATAACTTTGTGCCTTGAGCTATAATGGGGTGAGAGGTCAAACGAGATCAGGCAAATATGGGGGGCGAGAATATACTATATGTGAGTATACTCCAGTACTTAGTGCCATGTTCGAACATCTCACATTTCTGTCAGTCTCCTAACTCTTCAGCAAAAATAATGAACGTGTGGGAACATGTGTATTATATTACCAGGGTTCTCTCCACCTCAAAGATAAATCAACCCTCTTATTGAAGTTAAAATATTGTGCAAACAAATAAATATAAATCCAATAATTTTTTTTTTGTTTTTTGGATAGGGGTCACCACAGCGGATCAATCATCTCCGTTTCACCCTGCATCTTCATCCTCCACACCAACCACCTATAAAATTCCATTTTTATATTTGCAGAATTTATCAGATGCCCTCATCCAGAGTGACTAAACAGTAGATACAAGGACAGTGTCCTGCTGAGGGACACAATGCCTCTTGCCTGGCAGCTTCATCCTCAGCATTCCTCTCCCAACAGGTCTGTTCTCTGTACATAATTTTGGTAGAATTATTTGCAGTCTAGGCAATGTCACATTGGATAAACTGTGCTGGACAAGTAAACATCTAAATGAGGAAACTAGATTCTGCTCAGGGGTAATTCAGATAAATAAGACTAACAATCTATTTGTAAAAGTGAAACCTCGGGGCAAGAATAAACATTTATGCTGGATATTCTTGATGATTAAAAAAATATTAACAACCGCAAACACATACCACAAACAAATAACAGGATGAAAAAAGAAATCAAATAAAAACTATGTTAATATAAATCTGAACTTGCAGCCAAATCTACTAAACAGAGGAATGATGACCTCGGGAGCTTCTATTAGCATATAATATGAATATAAAATCAACACTTTCCAAAGTATGTGAAAGCTAAAGTACAAAGTCAATAGTGTTTTTATTTCATATGCAGCATTTACAAAAAAAGACACTTTTTAATCCATTATTTTTTTGACAACTCTCATCCCAGAAGGCAGGAGGAGGTTTTATTGGGATATAATAATTCCATCAGTAATGTGACAACTGGTTCCAGTGTGGGACAGCATGCCTGAATTATAGCAAGGTAACTGACATGAATACATTACAGTATGTTAATTTATTAAATGCTTTTATGCAGAGCAATTTACAGATGGTTTTAAATTAGGATTTAGACAGTAAAAGATGAACGTGATGCTCAACTTGAGGTGCTGGAAATATAAAATTATATGTAATTTCAGATTCACATGCTTAGTGGGTGCTCCTAACAAGGACTGGACACTCTGGACCCAACGAAATGTGTCCTCTGTATTTAACCATCACCCTTGGTGAGCAGTGGGCAGCCATGACAGGCGAATCGGCAACTTTCCGCTTAGGGGTTCGCTTCCTTAACCGCTAGGACACATCTGACCTTCAGTTTGACCATAATTGTGCCTTGTCTTGTCTCACAGATTACCAGGAAAGTGTTTAATGTGTTTGCAAGTAAACACAACTCTTGTGCAGTTGCGCCACCTGTACCTCCCTTGTGTTCATGCTCTCAGACCTGGGCAAGAAAATAAAGAAAGTGCAAATACTTATTAGTTTAAGAGAGGAGGCGATCCCTGAATTAGAGAGATTATTGAAGACAAAGAGTGATGGAGCTGCTCTGATGGTGGTTGGGAGTGTGTTCCATCATCTGGTTGCCATGGAGAGAACAGCCTAGGATGGGACTGCCTTGGGTGCGGTGGTCTTGAAGGAGGATATAACCAATCTAACTGTGTTCTTGTTGGTAGGTGAAGAGCAACAAGTCACTCTGTAGTGACCATCATGGATCTGGGCGGCCGTTTGGAACCAGTGGAGGCCTATCATCACATTAGCTGCAACCCAGGGATATTCAATCATCCATACAAAATCTATGATAAATGTGTTGACTGTGTGTAATGAACAAATGTGCTCGATTGTTCAAAGTCATTCTGCTGTAACATATAATCGATTTAACTCCATTAAAAAAGAACAATTATCAAATACTTGTTCATAAAAGCCTAAGTTTGCCCTTTCACTTACATAAGTCCATTAGTGTCCTGAATTCTGTCAAATGTTTTAAAAAGGTACATTTCAAAAGCCATGGAAACAATTGTCTACATCTTGAAAAGCTTTTAAATCTTTACATTTATATCAGTCTTTTTCACTCTATCAGTGTTTTTCCTTCCTTTCAGCATTGTTGCCCAGGACTGGAGCACTTCTCCTCGGACAGGCAGTGACGCGGAATCGGCCCTTCAGTCCCTGTGCAATGTGACGTTCACAGAGAGATTAGGCCATTTTTGTACTTTTCCTTGAACTGCAGTGATTCAGAAGTCAGTTCAACATATTTTCTGCACGTCCGAGAAATCATAGTATTGTGTGGTATGACATGATAGTTGCACGTTTTGAAGAGTTAACTTCAAAACTTTTCTCATAATGTTAAAATGAGAAAAGTATAAATGGCTAATGCATGGAAAGTGTATAAAGTCTGTGTGAATGATATCGCAATAGCCATTTATCACCACCCCAGACTTATATTTCATTATTTTTACTGGCTACTAACCCCAACGTGTCACTGTTGAGCATCAACAGCAGCATGATGACATCAGCTCATGCTCGTCATCCCTTAAAAGAGAACACTCACCGGCCACTTGTGCCTACGTTCCTTACTCTTGTAAATTAAGTACACCTACCTTATGTATACAGTTTGAAGGTGTGAAGAACCCCCTGCATTCTCAACCCAATCTGCAGTTACAGCCCATCACAGGCTAGATCATTTCCTCTATTATAATCTTATTTATGCACATATCTCAGAAAGCACATGGCAACCCGCTGTCTTTATATCAAATTGTCCTTAATTCATGTATCGAGAACATTGAATGTAACATACTATTTATGAAAATCCTAAACGTTTGACATATTTTTACTGTCATAAGGAATTACCTTATGTTATAATATAATGTTGCGTGCTGGCTGTCTAGACAAACAGAGAAGAGCTAAATTCAGAGTCTGTTTTTGTGGCGTCTGGATGGTAGTGGGATAAATTTGCAGGCAGAGTAGCCGAAAGAAAATAAAGTTAGAGATGGCGTCTGCCAAGTAAAGATGGGGAAGCGAAAAGAGGAAATTAGAACGAGTTGACATAACAGAGTTTGTGTGTGTGTGTTTGTGTGTGTGTGTGTGTGTGTGTGTGTGTGTTTGTGTGTGTGTGTGGGAGAGGCTGGTAGGTTATACCATGCAGTGGATATGTGGGCAGGAGCTCCGCTCTGTTCCAGGCATACGGGTGACAGTGAAGAGGTGCAGCCGCACAAAGACTGGCAGGGAATCACACACACACACACACACACACACACACACACACACACACACACACAGGAGCTTGTGAGCGTCATCCAGACACTCTCATTTCCCACAATTATGTGTATACAGGAACACACACATAAAACTCTGACCCACAGAGGTGCTGCAACACTTCAGGCGGTCCAGGCCAAAAAAAGAGAGAAGACGGCCACAAATTAAGCTCACTTCTGCACCAAAAACGCTGGCCACGGAACTGAGGTCTATACTGTATACGTCACTGCTAGAATTCAACTTTCATTATTTTTTGGCTATGTTCTAGAAGATTCCTTGCGTTCGGATTCATAAGAGTATGCACAGAGGAATATTGTTTGATCAAATGTTTTCACTGCAACAAAAATGTTTGCGGTTGGTGGGAAGTAATAACTTCTTTTTAATTCATGGCATGGACTTATGGAATCAGGAGTCCTCCCATGGACTTTATCCACTACTTAGACAGTAATGTCGAACCTATGCTGCCATGTAATCTAAGCCAACAAGGAGAGGCTGATGGGGTTTATGTGCCCCCGTTTCCATTTATGACTCCGTCTACCGCCCCTTGCTTTCATTGATTTGCCCCTTTGGATTGTAAAGGGGCTAAACTGTGATTTATTCGGCCAACCACCTTCACTAGAATGGGGCATCAATCACAGAAACAAGACTGGTCTCTTTAGGTTTGTTTATTTTTAGCTGCTAGAATAGACTGTATGAACTGAATTAAAAGCAGAATGATCATCATTGTCCTGAGGGATCAACAGAACGGAAAGGAAACGTAATTTCTAGTTCAGTTTCAACATCCCAAAGCATCTCATCTCAATAATAATATATAAAGTATTAGCTACATTACTGAACAGCTTGGCTTTATGTCAGACTGTTACGATGGATGGACATGGCGAGGAAGAAGGACGCATACGCACAGGTTTAATACATGGTAGACAATGGACAATGGGAACATCACCAAACAATTACCCGACGGCAAACAGACACAAACAGGGCAGTTTTATACAATCAGACACAGATGAACACGATCAGGAAACATTACACAGGACCAACATGAAACTCTGGTCCAAACTCCGGACCCGGAGTAGCCCCTGCCGGACCGGATCATGACACAGACAGTTCCGTATTAATTTGCATTTATATGGTATGAGAGCTCATTTTTGAATGCAGTTTCTGGACCAACTCATGAAGCTCTTTCTCACAGTGTTTCCATACTATACAGTATATGTATAATATGATTGAATCCATTTTACAGCCAAGAACAAAAGAATTTGCAAAATCGTTGTTTTTTCCCAGTTGTTTTGTAATTGTAATCAGAAGAATTTGAAATTAATTGGAAGTTAATAATGTTTTCACACTGGAACAGCTGAATGTTTTTTCGGTTATGCTCTTTGAGCTGTTTGTAATCCCAGAAATAATTAAATATAATGGCATTAAATTAAATATTTAAAGTGTACAACGTGGCAGTGCTTTAGAGCAGAAGCTGAGATGAAGTCATCACACACTTTAACGGAAGACGCCCTTATCCAGACCGACTTACAATCAGTAGTGACAGGGACAGTCCCCCTGGAGACATTCAGGGTTCAGAGTCCTGATCAGGGTCACAATGGTAGTAAGTGGGTTTATAGGCAAGTGTCTTATCCCCCAGGGTACTACCACAAGTAATGTAATTAAATTCCAAAGTAATTTTCGCCCAATCTCCTGTTATGATTATTCAATTGTTTGAATCGTAATTTTAGTTATTTAGTTAATTATCATTATTTATCTAATTGTTTAATTAGATGTTAATAGGGAAAATAAAAGTTAAACATAAATCGGTTGGTTGTGTCACATCCGCACCGGCTCCACCCCCACGACACGCTCCCCTTCCCTCAGTATTAGGGTTTATGTCTCTGCCTGCGTGTCATGTCGTACATGGACAACAACTTCCTGGTAAATTTAAATCCGTAGTGTGTTTGAGTGTTGCGCCCCCTGACAGATAATCTTGTTTGGGGCAGTGGTCGCGGTTAAGGAAGCGGCCCCATAATCAGAAGGTTGGCGGTTCGAATCCCAATCCACCAAGGTGCCACTGAGCAAAGCACCGTCCCCACACACTGCTCCCCGGGCGCCTGTCATGGCTGCCCACTGCTCACCAAGGGTGATGGTTAAAAGCAGAGGACACATTTCGTTGTGTCAGCTTGACACAACGAGCCTGGACCGAGATAGAGTTCCCATCTGCTTCCAACCAACCACATACACCATTAGGTTGCCATTAAGGAACAACTTTACAACCCCCTGTGAATAGATTTATAGACTGTCTGTCTTTTTATTTTTAAATTGTGCAACTTTAAAGCGCAAATTATTCACAAGTGAATTTTGTTTTTATTTGTAGTGATCATCATAAAAGTCCCTGCGACATTTGCATTCATTGAAATAAAGAGGAGGAGCCATTTCACTTCTTTCTTGAGGTTAATTAAAGCAACATGTTCATTATGTCTTTGTGGAGGCTAAGGGGGTAATGTGTAAATCCTGTTAGGAGATTCACCCGCTGAAATTTTTTTATTATCTTAGAATCTGTCTAAACTTTTTTTTAATATTTTGCAGTTTTTTTTTTTTTTTTTTTACATGTAATGTGATCCCAGTGAGACAAAGTATGGTTTCATAACCTATTTTATCTCTGCTCTTAAAAAGGCAGTAGTTGACACATCAACCCAGCGACCCTGTACCTTCGTGCCAGTGTCTCTGAAACACTCACGGCACTCAATATCTACACAATGTACATAATGCTTCAATAAATACATGAAAACTGCAGAATTATTATTATTCGCTGCTGATTGAGAGGACATTCTTAAACAACGTGTTTGGTTTGCAGTGTAAGCCTGCCAAGAAATCCCAATAATGGCCAGGTCCATGAAGGACTCAACAAATTGTGGCAGCAGACAACTGTGCCTCTCCATTAGCACCGTGGTCATTAGATCTTCGTCAGCCTGGGATTTCCAGGCCTCTAATTATATAAGCATTTATTAGAGACACGTGTCCTCAACATGGTGCCTAATGAGCTCCTGGATGCCAGAAATGGCAGGGGTGCTCTTTATTACCTGTGTTCCTCATCCATCACCAGTCAAGTTAAGGGCTAATTAATGCAGAGGTGGAGGCATGGACCTTTAGCACTAATAAAAGGATACCGCCACTGATGGAGAAAGCCTCCAAGGCCCCCTGGATCAGTTACTGAGTGAAAGTATTATTCCCAGTCTTAGAAAGGTTGTTAAACCCAAAGATGTGAAGAAGTGGTTCCTGTCTGGAGTTGTTCATCATTTTAATTCCATTTAATTTAATTAATGGGTTTTTGAAAAGAGTACTAGAGATCGACAGCATTCATTCATGGAGGCTACATTCCACAGACTGGTAAAGAATGTTGGTTAAGAATGTTGCTTCATTCACATTTCCTTCAGCTCAGTCAGGACTTCACATAAGTTTGGCAAAATATATTTTATTTTGATTAAAGTGAACAGAAGGTGAACTGATCATCAAAAGGCATAAAGATAAAGATGACTTAATGTTCCAGAATGTTAGTGTGGAGTTTTCATGCTCCAGGGCTGATGAGGAATTGATCTCTTTATTGATTGTAACATGGAAGCACGTTGTAAATTGTAAGTCGCTCTGGATAAGGGCCTCTGCCAAATGCCTTAAATGGAAATGGAAATGGAAATGAGGAAAGCTTGTTGGCTCCTGGGCCCAGATATATAAACGTGTTTCCAGTGTGTAACCAGGGCCGGTGGGAAAGGGGTGATGTGGGGTGTCTTGTGTCACGTTCCTAAGTCTAGGGGTCTAAGAAACGCGACAAGGGTGTGGAGAGGAGGACGTCCACTGTTACACACAACCAAACAAAGCATACAAACAGTGCTTTTATTTAGTTCTTAAAGGCCTAAAGGAAGCGACGGTCCAGCGGGTACAACTCAAACATGCACAAAAGTTCACGAAAAGGGCACATAGAGCTAACAGGCTAACACAGGCAACAAAGGGTCTATCACACAAAGCAACAAGAAACACAAATGAGATCCCCAATGGAGCTCCTTGCAGTTCTCCGTGGATCCTGAGAACCTCCCAAAAGAGTGAGGGCCTAGCAGACCCAGGGGACCTCCCAAAAGCCATCCGAAGTCTCTTTATATAGGTGGTGGTGACCAATAGGCAGGTGGTAGGTGGAGCTGGTAGGATTGCACTTCGTCTGGCCTCTACCCTAAGACCAGTCCAACTTGGATGTCCCAGCCAAAGCTTAGGGTCATAGAGGCACACAAACCACCTGACCATGACAAGATTGCAATTCCTCAGGAAGGGGACTAAAAATGAAATATTAATCAGATTATAACTAAAACAAAACTTTAACATATATATTCAAACCCAAATATAACACTTTTTATACTCACTATTGCCAATATTAACAAAACAAAAGAAAGGGGCAGGCCGCCACTGGTGCCTGTGGGATCGAGAAAGAAACACTTCTCTACGAGACTGAAACCGTGAGAAGAACAGTGGACTAGCCCCCATTTGGCTGTACAAATATAGATGTATTTTTTTGGTTGTTAATTATCTTACCAGTCGGTAGAAATTCCCGTTCGTTTTGCTCTTCCCTGCTTAAACTGAGTGGTTTTTCCTGGTCGATTCCTGTCGTGGGGTAAACATCCAGCTCAAACTGTACGAATAAATTGCAAGCGATGCTCGGATGCTACCTGAC
Source organism: Denticeps clupeoides (assembly GCF_900700375.1). Classification (NCBI taxonomy): domain Eukaryota; kingdom Metazoa; phylum Chordata; class Actinopteri; order Clupeiformes; family Denticipitidae; genus Denticeps; species Denticeps clupeoides. Next base: position 3,819 of record NW_021629843.1, on the reverse strand, counting down.
TGCTCACACGACTTACGGAACAGTCTCTATTTCTCAATATCCACTGCACCTTCCCCTTCCAAGATTAATTTACATTTACTGGTACAACAGTCCACTAATATTATTATTATCATCATTGTGAGAATTATTATTATTATGAGGCAGTGAGGCAAAACAATCACATTCAAACTCTTCTTTTTATGATGCTTGAAATATTCCATTGCAGATCCTTATGTTGGTTTTACGCTTGGAGTGATATTTATAGACGGGTAGAATTCATACATTTTTCTGCCAGTGATATGTTCGCTTTGAAAGTGAAAGTGAAGTGATTGTCATATATATATATATATATATATATATATAATATATGCAGTGAAACACTGCAGCACACGGTGACACAACGAAATGTGTCTTCTGCTGTAACCATCACCCTTGGTGGGCAGCCATGACAGGCACCCGGGGAGCAGTGTGTGAGGACAGTCCTCAGTGACACATCAGTGGCACCTTGGCGGCTCGGGATTTGAACTGGAAACCTTCTGATTACGGGGCTGCTGCTTTTACTGGACCATTTCTTAATAATATAGCAAACTGGGGAAAAGCTACCTGAATATGCTCTTCTTGTTGCATTCACTCTACAATTGTGTGAAACAAATGTTGGCGAAATGCTAAAAAATGTGTTACATTTAACTCAAGTGAGAAGAAGAGGAAGTTGACCAAAGTATTTACAGTACCAGACATTTTAGGCTTACTTCTGAAATTAAATTCCATTTAAATACATTATTTTTACACTCTTTCTAGTCCATGTTGAAATTCCAGTGATGCAAATATTATAATTACAAAGAGCTCCCTATATGAAAAATCATCAAATGTGAAATTTCCATCCTTTTCAGAAACATTTCGATTGTAGAAAGTTAGAGATGCTTTTATCTGTCAGCTTCTGGTGATCTTGCGATGTACATTTATTTGACAGTATTATGTGAAATATGCGTATTAATGATTGGCACAATGATTGTTACTGCTGCCAGTCTTGTTGAAAGATGAATTTGGAGCAGCCGTCATGGCAGGAGGAGTGTGTACGCTCATGGGATTAATTGGATTATGTAAGGCTGCTGACAGTCTGAAAGTGTCACATCACCGTGCATTGTCAGTGTGTTTACTTGCATAAACACGGCGACCAGACATCAACAGCATCTAACCGAGCAGCGTGCAACTATAAGAAAGGGAAGCATTGTGCAGTTCTTCTCGACGGTGCAACCCATGCTGAATTGAAGTTTAGGTTGCAACTTTTTAAACAAATATTTTTTCACATCACATTCCACCTAAATAAATGTACTGACAACACGTACTGAGGATTGTATTCCAGGATAATGATGTATCTATACACAAATGTCACAAATATTCATGAATGATTGACGTCAGATCGATTTGGGATTTTGGACTGATGTACAATTTATGTGGATTTCATTTTTATTTTCATCATTATGGGGAAAAGTTGACAGGAAGTCATTAATAGTCAATAGCTGGGGATAGTTTCAGCCCGTTCACATGCCCGTGGTTCCTTACAGTGGCCAGGGTGCCAGTCAACCCTGTCTGTCAAGCTGTATAATTGTGGACCCGATAAAGTGTCCCAGAGCTGTGCTGCCAGTCACTCAGCCCTCCCCTGAGGAAGTAAGCCTGCTGATTAGCCTCTCCTTCTCTCTCTGTCCCAGAGGGAATCCCAGAATGGAACAGTAAGAGGTATTTTACTAGTTTTACTGTAACCACATAGCACTCGGCCAGAGTCTCTCCAAAATTGCAGAACGTGTGCAATCACAGTTGGAAATGACAAGCGGACAACGCGGGGGTTACTAATTTTATTCGACCATACAGAGACATGGGGACAGCAGGTACAGTCAGGTCCATAAATATTGGGACATCGACACAATGTTAACATTTTTGGCTCTATACACCACCACAATGTATATCACATGAAACGAACTAGATGTGCTTTAACTACAGACTGTCAGCTTTTATTTGGATGTATCTATCTAAATCAGGTGAACGGTGTAGGAATTACAACAGTTTGCATATGTGCCTCCCACTTGTTAAGGGACCCAAAGTAATGGGACAGAATAAGAACCATAAATCAAACTTATACATTTCAATACTTGGTTGCAAATCCTTTGCAGTCAATTACAGCCTGATGTCTGGAACACATAGACATCACCAGACGTTGGGTTTCATCCCTGGTGATGCTCTGCCAGGCCTCTACTGCAACAGTCTTCAGTTCCTGCTTGTTCCTGGGCATTTTCCCTTCAGTTTTGTCTTCAGCAAGTGAAATGCATGCTCAATCGGATTCAGGTCAGGTGATTGGCTTGGCCATTGCAAAACAGTCCACTTCTTTCCCTTCAAAAACTCTTTGGTTGCTTTTGCAGTATACATGCCCACACCATGACATTTCACTGTGCTTCACTGATGAGGTGGTATGCTTAGGATCATGAGCAGTTCCTTTCCATCTCCATACTCTTCTCTTCCCATCACTCTGGTACAAGTTGATCTTGGTCTCATCTGTCCATAGGATGTTGTTCCAGAACTGTGAAGGCTTTTTTAGATGTTGTTTGGCAAACTCTAATCTGGCCTTCCTGTTTTTGGGGCTCACCAATGGTTTACATCTTGTGGTGAACCCTCTGTATTCACACTGGTGGAGTCTTCTCTTGATTGTTGACTTTGACACAGATACACCTACCTCCTGGAGAGTGTTCTTGATCCAGCCAACTGTTGGGAAGGGTGTTTTCTTCACATGGGAAAAGATTCTTCGGTCATCCACCACAGTCTTTTTCCGTGGTCTTCCGGGTCTTTTAGTGTTGCTGAGCTACCGCTGTGTTCCTTTTTTGAGAATGATCCAAACTGTTTTTTTGGCCACACCTAATGTTTTGCTATATATTTCTTTGTTTTTTCAGCCTAATGATGGCTTGCTTCACTGATAGTGACAGATCTTTGGATCTCATCTTGAAGTTGACAGCAACAGATTCCAAATGCAAATACCACACTTGAAATGAACTCTGGACCTTTTATCTGCTCATTGTAATTGGGATAATGAGGGAATAACACACACCTGGCCATGGAACAGCTGAGAAGCCAATTGTCCCATTACTTTTGTCCCTTACCAAGTGGGAGGCACATATGCAAACTGTTGTTAACCTGATTTAGATGTACATACCCTCAGATAAATGCTTTTTGCTGCAGTTTAAAGCACATCTGTTTGTTTCATTTGTATCCATGTGGTGGTGTATGAGCCAAAAATGTTAACATTGTCGATGTCCCAATTTTATGGACCTGACTGAATCTGAAAAAGGTAATTTCAAGCAGTAAAACGGGTTGCAGAAAAGGGCATTGGATTTTTCAGGCAGAAAAGATATGACAACAGTTCGAGCAATCAGGAACCACAAAGGCAATAATTCCCAATTAAGAAGCGGGGAGAACTTCAGCCCTGGAGAAAGAGGAACAGCAGCATGCACATACAGTCAGAAATAGACATAACTTTCAACAATTTGGCTTCAAGGTGTTAGCGCTCATCTGCTGCCTAATCAGCAATACGTTTTCTCCATAAAATTCTGAGATGACACTTCACTCCAGAATGACAGCGCAGACAAGTCTACGATACAGCAGGTCCAAAACCTGTCTGAAGTAAGGCTGAACGATTTTAAGACCATATTTAATTGAAATTTATTTGACAGATATTGTGACTGTGATTTGATTTGCTATTTTTTGCAAAGTCTATTCAGTATTCACTATACTATATTATAACAAAATGAAATACGAACCGTGCTATACTGCGCGATAAGTAGCATACCACGAGTT